>NC_066579.1:455250892-455556447 GCF_024323335.1 Lathyrus oleraceus
AAGAAGATGATGGAGAAGATGACATGATGATGGTGGAGGTTTCCATGGCTTCCTTCTTCTTTCTCTTTTCTTCTTCCTTTCTCCCTTCTTCTCTTTTCCTCTTTCTCTTCCTTCTTTCCTTCTCTTTCTTTTCCTTTTCCTTTCTGATATCTCTCACCTACTCCTTCTTATCTCTTTTCCTTTCTCTTTCTTTCTACACCACACAATACATATACTATATAATATATATAATATATAATATTAAGTAATATCATAAAATATCTCAATTGATATTTTATCTTCCAGCACCAATTGACCAATTATTAATGTTACCAAAATGTCCTCTCTTGTACTTATTAATATTGGCTTTGTCTCTTTATTAATAATTAATCTCTTCAGAGTTCACTGGTTACTCTATTGGTCCCAATTGACAACATTTAGAGCACATAGGAGCTCCAATTGTTACAAATGATAATAGATAATTTACATAGAAACTCAATTGATCTCAACTGACAACTAATTGAGCATTTAAGGGAATATGGGATATTACATTCTCCCCCCCTTAAATTGAAATTCGCCCCCGAATTTCCTTCACTCAACAAACAAACAATCCTTGTATCAACGTCTTAGACCAACACTTGACCTCTCTTCGATTTCAAGTCTCTGACATACTCATTCTTCTAACTTGTATTTGCTATCAAATTTCCTTCTTCATAAACTCTTGAAACTTCTTGATTTTCATGTTAACCGGTTACCTCAAAAGTGTTAACCGGAAGGAAAAATTCCAATTTCCATTAATTCTCAGTAACTTCTTTCCTTAAATAACTCCACTTCTTTTCCTTAAATAACTCCTCTTTTATTTTCCTTTCCATCTACCATTTTTACCTACCATTTTCACATAACATGATTTTTCAACAACAACCAACACTCAAGAATTCCTCAACCTCGTAAACACATGTTCTTAACAACCTCAACAACCATGTTCAATTACAACAACACCAACATCATAGAAAACATGGTTAACTCATGATTCATGGAATATTTCATGATTAACTTATATTGTTATGAATTCAAGTGATTAACCTCCATAACTTCAACAACAAAACACATCAAAATTAAACACCCAAGTATCGCAATTTCAACAACGACAACATGATATCAACACATAGCATGGATAGGGAGTATGAACACAACAAGTTCATCACAATTTCATACAAACCCTAACCCCACAAGTATAGGTTATTTCCCCCAAATGCTAAAACAATCTAAGAACTCACCTCATAATTGATGAAGATGGTGAGAAGAAGATGATGGAGAAGATGACATGATGATGGTGGAGGTTTCCATGGCTTCCTTCTTCTTTCTCTTTTCTTCTTCCTTTCTCCCTTCTTCTCTTTTCCTCTTTCTCTTCCTTCTTTCCTTCTCTTTCTTTTCCTTTTCCTTTCTGATATCTCTCACCTACTCCTTCTTATCTCTTTTCCTTTCTCTTTCTTTCTACACCACACAATACATATACTATATAATATATATAATATATAATATTAATTAGTATCATAAAATATCTCAATTGATATTTTATCTTCCAGCACCAATTGACCAATTATTAATGTTACCAAAATGTCCTCTCTTGTACTTATTAATATTGGCTGTCTCTTTATTAATAATTAATCTCTTCAGAGTTCACTGGTTACTCTATTGGTCCCAATTGACAACATTTAGAGCACATAAGAGCTCCAATTGTTACAAATGATAATAGATAATTTACATAGAAACTCAATTGATCTCAACTGACAACTAATTGAGCATTTAAGGGAATATGGGATATTACATTCTCCCCCCCTTAAATTGAAATTCGCCCCCGAATTTCCTTCACTCAACAAACAAACAATCCTTGTATCAACGTCTTAGACCAACACTTGACCTCTCTTCGATTTCAAGTCTCTGACATACTCATTCTTCTAACTTGTATTTGCTATCAAATTTCCTTCTTCATAAACTCTTGAAACTTCTTGATTTTCATGTTAACCGGTTACCTCAAAAGTGTTAACCGGAAGGAAAAATTCCAATTTCCATTAATTCTCAGTAACTTCTTTCCTTAAATAACTCCACTTCTTTTCCTTAAATAACTCCTCTTTTATTTTCCTTTCCATCTACCATTTTTACCTACCATTTTCACATAACATGATTTTTCAACAACAACCAACACTCAAGAATTCCTCAACCTCGTAAACACATGTTCTTAACAACCTCAACAACCATGTTCAATTACAACAACACCAACATCATAGAAAACATGGTTAACTCATGATTCATGGAATATTTCATGATTAACTTATATTGTTATGAATTCAAGTGATTAACCTCCATAACTTCAACAACAAAACACATCAAAATTAAACACCCAAGTATCGCAATTTCAACAACGACAACATGATATCAACACATAGCATGGATAGGGAGTATGAACACAACAAGTTCATCACAATTTCATACAAACCCTAACCCCACAAGTATAGGTTATTTCCCCCAAATGCTAAAATATCTAAGAACTCACCTCATAATTGATGAAGATGGTGAGAAGAAGATGATGGAGAAGATGACATGATGATGGTGGAGGTTTCCATGGCTTCCTTCTTCTTTCTCTTTTCTTCTTCCTTTCTCCCTTCTTCTCTTTTCCTCTTTCTCTTCCTTCTTTCCTTCTCTTTCTTTTCCTTTTCCTTTCTGATATCTCTCACCTACTCCTTCTTATCTCTTTTCCTTTCTCTTTCTTTCTACACCACACAATACATATACTATATAATATATAATATTAAGTAGTATCATAAAATATCTCAATTGATATTTTATCTTCCAGCACCAATTGACCAATTATTAATGTTACCAAAATGTCCTCTCTTGTACTTATTAATATTGGTTGTCTCTTTATTAATAATTAATCTCTTCAGAGTTCACTGGTTACTCTATTGGTCCCAATTGACAACATTTAGAGCACATAGAGCTCCAATTGTTACAAATGATAATAGATAATTTACATAGAAACTCAATTGATCTCAACTGACAACTAATTGAGCATTTAAGGGAATATGGGATATTACATTCTCCCCCCCTTAAATTGAAATTCGCCCCCGAATTTCCTTCACTCAACAAACAAACAATCCTTGTATCAACGTCTTAGACCAACACTTGACCTCTCTTCGATTTCAAGTCTCTGACATACTCATTCTTCTAACTTGTATTTGCTATCAAATTTCCTTCTTCATAAACTCTTGAAACTTCTTGATTTTCATGTTAACCGGTTACCTCAAAAGTGTTAACCGGAAGGAAAAATTCCAATTTCCATTAATTCTCAGTAACTTCTTTCCTTAAATAACTCCACTTCTTTTCCTTAAATAACTCCTCTTTTATTTTCCTTTCCATCTACCATTTTTACCTACCATTTTCACATAACATGATTTTTCAACAACAACCAACACTCAAGAATTCCTCAACCTCGTAAACACATGTTCTTAACAACCTCAACAACCATGTTCAATTACAACAACACCAACATCATAGAAAACATGGTTAACTCATGATTCATGGAATATTTCATGATTAACTTATATTGTTATGAATTCAAGTGATTAACCTCCATAACTTCAACAACAAAACACATCAAAATTAAACACCCAAGTATCGCAATTTCAACAACGACAACATGATATCAACACATAGCATGGATAGGGAGTATGAACACAACAAGTTCATCACAATTTCATACAAACCCTAACCCCACAAGTATAGGTTATTTCCCCCAAATGCTAAAACAATCTAAGAACTCACCTCATAATTGATGAAGATGGTGAGAAGAAGATGATGGAGAAGATGACATGATGATGGTGGAGGTTTCCATGGCTTCCTTCTTCTTTCTCTTTTCTTCTTCCTTTCTCCCTTCTTCTCTTTTCCTCTTTCTCTTCCTTCTTTCCTTTTCTTTCTTTTCCTTTTCCTTTCTGATATCTCTCACCTACTCCTTCTAACTCTTTTCCTTTCTCTTTCTTTCTACACCACACAATACATATACTATATAATATATATAATATATAATATTAATTAGTATCATAAAATATCTCAATTGATATTTTATCTTCCAGCACCAATTGACCAATTATTAATGTTACCAAAATGTCCTCTCTTGTACTTATTAATATTGGCTTGTCTCTTTATTAATAATTAATCTCTTCAGAGTTCACTGGTTACTCTATTGGTCCCAATTGACAACATTTAGAGCACATAAGAGCTCCAATTGTTACAAATGATAATAGATAATTTACATAGAAACTCAATAGATCTCAACTGACAACTAATTGAGCATTTAAGGCAATATGGGATATTACATTCTCCCCCCCTTAAATTGAAATTCGCCCCCGAATTTCCTTCACTCATCAAACAAACAATCCTTTTATCAACGTCTTAGACCAACACTTGACCTCTCTTCGATTTCAAGTCTCTGAAATACTCATTCTTCTAACTTGTATTTGCTATCAAATTTCCTTCTTCATAAACTCTTGAAACTTCTTGATTTTCATGTTAACCGGTTACCTCAAAAGTGTTAACCGGAAGGAAAAATTCCAATTTCCATTAATTCTCAGTAACTTCTTTCCTTAAATAACACCACTTCTTTTCCTTAAATAACTCCTCTTTTATTTTCCTTTCCATCTACCATTTTTACCTACCAATTTCACATAACATGATGTTTCAACAACAACCAACACTCAAGAATTCCTCAACCTCGTAAACACATGTTCTTAACAACCTCAACAACCATGTTCAATTACAACAACACCAACATCATAGAAAACATGGTTAACTCATGATTCATGGAATATTTCATGATTAACTTATATTGTTATGAATACAAGTGATTAACCTCCATAACTTCAACAACAAAACATATCAAAATTAAACACCCAAGTATCGCAATTTCAACAACGACAACATGATATCAACACATAGCATGGATAGGGAGTATGAACACAACAAGTTCATCACAATTTCATACAAACCCTAACCCCACAAGTATAGGTTATTTCCCCCAAATGCTAAAATAATCTAAGAACTCACCTCATAGTTGATGAAGATGGTGAGAAGAAGATGATGGAGAAGATTACATGATGATGGTGGAGGTTTCCATGGCTTCCTTCTTCTTTCTCTTTTCTTCTTCCTTTCTCCCTTCTTCTCTTTTCCTCTTTCTCTTCCTTCTTTCCTTTTCTTTCTTTTCCTTTTCCTTTCTGATATCTCTCACCTACTCCTTCTAACTCTTTTCCTTTCTCTTTCTTTCTACACCACACAATACATATACTATATAATATATATAATATATAATATTAATTAGTATCATAAAATATCTCAATTGATATTTTATCTTCCAGCACCAATTGACCAATTATTAATGTTACCAAAATGTCCTCTCTTGTACTTATTAATATTGGCATGTCTCTTTATTAATAATTAATCTCTTCAGAGTTCACTGGTTACTCTATTGGTCCCAATTGACAACATTTAGAGCACATAAGAGCTCCAATTGTTACAAATGATAATAGATAATTTACATAGAAACTCAATCGAACTCAACTGACAACTAATTGAGCATTTAAGGGAATATGGGATATTACATTCTCCCCCCCTTAAATTGAAATTCTCCCCCGAATTTCCTTCACTCAACAAACAAACAATCCTTGTATCAACGTCTTAGACCAACACTTGACCTCTCTTCGATTTCAAGTCTCTGACATACTCATTCTTCTAACTTGTATTTGCTATCAAATTTCCTTCTTCATAAACTCTTGAAACTTCTAGATTTTCATGTTAATCGGTTACCTCAAAAGTGTTAACTGGAAGGAAAAATTCCAATTTCCATTAATTCTCAGTAACTTCTTTCTTTAAATAACTCCACTTCTTTTCCTTAAATAACTCCTCTTTTATTTTCCCTTCCATCTACCATTTTTACCTACCATTTTCACATAACATGATTTTTCAACAACAACCAACACTCAAGAATTCCTCAACCTCATAAACACATGTTCTTAACAACCTCAACAACCATGTTCAATTACAACAACACCAACATCATAGAAAACATGGTTAACTCATGATTCATGGAATATTTCATGATTAACTTATATTGTTATGAATTCAAGTGATTAACCTCCATAACTTCAACAACAAAACACATCAAAATTAAACACCCAAGTATCGCAATTTCAACAACAAGAACATGATATAAACACATAGCATGGATAGGGAGTATGAACACAACAAGTTCATCACAATTTCAAACAAACCCTAACCCCACAAGTATAGGTTATTTCCCCCAAATGCAAAAACTATCTAAGAACTCACCTCATAATTGTTGAAGATGGTGAGAAGAAGATGATGGAGAAGATGACATGATGATGGTTGAGGTTTCCATGGCTTCCTTCTTCTTTCTCTTTTCTTCTTCCTTTCTCCCTTCTTCTCTTTTCCTCTTTCTCTTCCTTCTTTCCTTCTCTTTCTTTGCCTTTTCCTTTCTGATATCTCTCACCTACTCCTTCTTATCTCTTTTCCTTTCTCTTTCTTTCTACACCACACAATATATATACTATATAATATATATAATTTATAATATTAAGTAGTATCATAAAATATCTCAATTGATATTTTATCTTCCAGCACCAATTGACCAATTATTAATGTTACCAAAATGTCCTCTCTTGTTGTTTGGTTTCCTTTTTATAAAATATATTTATTTATATATTTTAGTCATGTTTTATATATTTTTGTCTTTTATATTCATCCCCGCACAAATTATCCCTAAATTTAAGAAAATATAATTTAAAAAATGGCTCGCAACAATTAAATAAAAACAAATCATTCTTGTAAAACTCTTCTATCCAAAGCAACTGCACGAAAGACAAAACTTTTAGTAACCTAGAGGGTTCCTAAATTTGTAGAACAATATCAACATACAATTCCTAAAAATCCTTAAATAACATGGTCGTTTTAAATTTTACAAAGAGTAGTTTCTCTTCATCAAATGACATGAATTTCTATATAAATAGATATGTTTTGCACGCAGAAAAGAACACAAAATTTATGAGTTTCATGAGGAAAATATCTATTAAAATATGTCTAAATTATTTCTCATGTTTTTTTATGCACAAGAGTAGATTACAAAAATGTATTATCGAAAAATATCATGGGTTGATGTGTTTAATATGAGTATGCAATTTATATTGAGGATTTAAAAGTATCCTAAAAAGGATTCTTCAATTTACACTCATTTGCATCTGGTTTGCTTAAATTGTTGGAGACGATCCTAACTTAAAGCTTAGTGTGTTTACACAGCTTTGAAATTAGTGCAACAATCATTATGTCATTTTTATCAATTTTTATTCAAGTATTTGCAACAATCTTTCGACACAAGATCTAATATCTTTCACCTAAAACGGATAAGCATAGTAATGTGTATTTTTTATGGATCAAATCAAGCTCGTCTATCTTTAAGAGAATAATCTAATTTCTCTTACGATCTTATTTCATTTGTGTTTCTGCATGAACTCCTGCATACATAGGATGCGGTTCCCAATATAAAAAATTCTTATATCGGATACCATCTAGAAACAATAAAAAATAAGAGGCCTAAATCACTCAAAAAAGGTGGTGGCCAAATTACGTAAAAAAAGTGCAGGCCAAAATCACATAATCATAATATTTTAGGAGGCAAAAGGGCATTTATGCCAAAAGAGTATTGTTTGATGATAACACTTGTGAGGTTTGAAAATCAGGTTACATAGGGCGTGTGGGGTACATTTTCACATTTTTCCATAAAATCTTCATTTACTTTTATTCAATGAATTATATATAAAAAAATTAGTTTCCTTTGACTATTATCCCTTCTCGAAGACAGGCCACGCGTCACCCATAATATGATAAAATCTAAGATGAGAAGATGAAAAAAAGGTGAGCAGTTGTCATAATAAGGTTATTCAATCATTTCCTTAATAACCATTTTGGATTTCTAGAAGCAACAATATCCATCGTATGATCTTGATTAATAGACCATGATGAAGGATTTTTTTTTAAGTATAATTTAAAAATATGATGTCATTAATCTAAAAGGGTATATGTTGATCTAATCAAGATCGTCTATTTTTGATCAAGTAATCATAGTTAGTCTTACATTCTGAATGAATTTGTATGTTTTCCTGAACTCCTGCATATAGAGGATACAATCCCTAGTACTGAAATTTATTATATGGAATTCTCTCTAGAATCTTTGTCACTATATAAACTCTTGCTTTGTCAATTCCTAAATAACCCTTTTTGTAAAAAATATCATCAATCTTTCTCTCTCAATCTCCCCCCTCTCCCGGATCTGGATACTCCACTGCCACTTATCTAATATTTTTCATCAAGCATTGATATCAATTGTTCATCGACCAATTAATATCTTTGATTACATATGGTAGACAATGATGAGTGTCTGAGATTGCAACAACATTATTCTACCTCTAGAGAGTATCCAAACTCCTCTCTTTTCCTCCCTCAAGCCCTCTTCGAGTCTTGTCCAAGATCAAATATCTACAATGGCAATAAGAATTGTAATTTATACCCATTTCAATTACAATGCCGAGTTTAATTTTTTTTCTTGTTACAATTCTTGAGTTTGTCTCTTAGGATATGATGTGTGTGTGCTAGTTGGAAGAATTTCTAGCAATCACTAAATTATTTTAAGCATGTGAAGTCCACTCGAATACCTCCAAAAATAAGTGTAACAAGTTCATCCTTGATTGCTATGACAATCCATTATATTGATCTTACATAACTACCTTTCACAAAGATCATCGAGTAACTGCAGTGACTATTGGTTAATTTGATAAGTAGATCTCTATAATTTTGTAGATCTAGATCTAGTTATCAAATTAAATAACACTCATTGGGATTACTCGATTATCTTTTCGATGAGGTTTTATGCAAGATCCAAATAATTCATTGGCATAACAGTCAATTGTTACACTTATTTTTTGTGGGATTTGAATAGACTTCACATGCTGTGAAAACTGTAGTGATTGCTAGAAATTTTTCCAACCAGGGAAAACACATCATGTCCTAAAAGACAAATTCAACAATTTTACTAAGAAAATTATGAAGAATTAATCTTGGCATTGTAATCAAAAGGGGTATTACTTACCATTCCGTTAGAAGTAAAAAGGTGAATGGGAGTCCTCGTGAGCATTACTTAGTTTGTAGGGGCATTGTAATATGTGAAGGGCGGAACTCGAATAGGTAATTGTCTGCTTATTCACCTTAGGATTTTAATTTTTTTATTTGTAATATATCCATTTTCAAGTTTTGGTTCTCCAATTTTGTTTTGCTTTAAAATGGTCCTATTGATTGTTTTTTTCTTTTTCATTTTAGTTGTTGTTTGGTTTCCTTTTTATAAAATATATTTATTTATATATTTTAGTCATGTTTTATATATTTTTGTCTTTTATATTCATCCCTGCACAAATTATCCCAAAATTTAAGAAATATAATTTAAAAAATGGCTCGCAACAATTAAATAAAAATAAATCATTCTTGTAAAACTCATCTATCCAAAACAATTGCACCAAAAACAGAACTTTTAATAACCTAGAGGGCTCCTAAATTTGTATAACAATATCAACATACAATTCCTAAAAATCCCTAAATAACATGGACGTTTTAAAATTTACAAAGAGTAGTTTCTCTTCATCAAATGACATGAATTTCTTTATAAATATATATGTTTTGCACGCAAAAAAGAACACAAAATTTATGAGTTTCATGAGGAAAATATCTATTAAAATATGTCTAAATTATTTCTCATGTTTTTTTATGCACAAGAGTAGATTACAAAATTTTATTCTCGAAAAATATCATGGATTGATGTGTTTAATATGAGTATGCAATTTATATTGAGGATTTAAAAGTATCCTAAAAAGGATTCTTCAATTTACATTCATTTGCATCTGGTTTGCTTAAATTGTTGGAGACGATCCTAACTTAAAGCTTAGTGTGTTTACACACGCTTTGAAATTAGTGCAACAATCATTATGTCATTTTTATCAATTTTTTTCAAGTATTTGCACCAATCTTTCGACACAAGATCAAATATCTTTCACCTAAAACGGATAAGCATAGTAATGTGCATTTTTTATGGATCAAATCAAGCTCGTCTATCTTTAAGCGAATAATCTAATTTCTCTTACGATCTTATTTCATTTGTGTTTCTGCATGAACTCCTGCATACATAGGATGCGGTTCCCAATATAAAAAATTATTATATCGGATACCATCTAGAAACAGTAAAAAATAAGAGGCCTAAATCACTCAAAAAAGGTGGTGGCCAAATTACGTAAAAAAAGTGCAGGCCAAAATCACATAATCATAATATTTTAGGAGGCAAAAGGGCATTTATGCCAAAAGAGTATTGTTTGATGATAACACTTGTGAGGTTTGAAAATCAGGTTACATAGGGCGTGTGGGGTACATTTTCACATTTTTCCATAAAATCTTCATTTACTTTTATTCAATGAATTATATATAAAAAAATTAGTTTCCTTTGACTATTATCCCTTCTCGAAGACAGGCCACGCGTCACCCATAATATGATAAAATCTAAGATGAGAAGATGAAAAAAAGGTGAGCAGTTGTCATAATAAGGTTATTCAATCATTTCCTTAATAACCATTTTGGATTTCTAGAAGCAACAATATCCATCGTATGATCTTGATTAATAGACCATGATGAAGGATTTTTTTTAAGTATAATTTAAAAATATGATGTCATTAATCTAAAAGGGTATATGTTGATCTAATCAAGATCGTCTATTTTTGATCAAGTAATCATAGTTAGTCTTACATTCTAAATGAATTTGTATGTTTTCCTGAACTCCTGCATATAGAGGATACAATCCCTAGTACTGAAATTTATTATATGGAATTCTCTCTAGAATCTTTGTCACTATCTGTAACTCCTCCCCAGAGGACTGTTATATCAGAGATTGTCTCCTCGACAGTGCCAGCTGCCAGTGCTCATTTCATGCCAGCCATGCCAACCGGGTTTCCGTGGGGTATGCCTCCTGGTTTTATGCCTGATATTCCAGCTCCAACATTTGCTTCTATGCCGGCATATAGCCCGGTCCTTGCAATGCCTCCTCTTGTCGTGCATACCATTCCCAGGGTAGACGACACCATCTATCATTCTGAGCCGTCTGAGGGCCCTGATGTTAATGAAAAGATGGATGCTATGAATGACCAATTCCTTGAACTCCACAAGGAATTGAAGACCCTTAGAGGAAAAGATTTGTTCGGAAAATCTGCTGCTGAATTATGCTTGGTTCCCGGTGTTAAGATACCTGTTAAATTCAAAGTCCCTGACTTTGAGAAGTATAAGGGGAACACCTGCCCGCTCAGTCACCTGGTTATGTATGCCAGGAAAATGTCTACTCAGACAGATAATGATCAGCTGCTGATTAATTATTTTCAGGATAGTTTGTCTGGTGCAGCTCTTCGGTGGTATATGAGCTTAGATAGTGCAAACATGCGTTCCTCCAACGATCTTGGCAAAGCCTTCGTCAAGCAATACAAATATAATGTGGATATGGCTCCTGACCGTGATCAACTCAGAGCCATGTCCCAGAAGGACAAAGAGACATTTAAGGAGTACGCCCAGAGGTGGCGAGAGCTGGCAGCTCAGATTACTCCTCCGCTGGAAGAAAAGGAGATGACTAAGATCTTTTTGAAGACTCTTAGTTCATTTTACTATGAGCGGATGATCGCTAGTGCTCCCTCTGATTTCACCGAAATGGTGAACATGGGGATGCGATTGGAGGAAGGAGTTCGGGAAGGACGTTTATCCAAGGATGAAGGCTCTTCAAGCAAGCGGTATGGGGCGTTTTCTAAGAAGAAAGATGGGGAGGCACATGTTGTGCAATCCCATGCTAAACCAAGAAGACCCTCTGCCAAGAGGAAGCCTGTGCGTCATGCCAACAACCAGCATCAGGTGGCTCATATAGCACCTGTCTTCCGTGACAATCAGCATCATAATCAACAACAATCTCAACAGTATCAACAGCAACATCATCCTCAGCAACGGGCTTACCAGCCTCGCAACAGTAATCAAGCTAATTTGGATTATGAGAGGAAGAAGATCACTTTCGATCCAATTCCTATGTCATACGCTGAGCTATATCCCTCTTTAATAGAGCGGAAACTGATTACTCCCAGAGAGCCTCCGGCTGTACCTGCTAACCCTCAGTGGTGGTACAAGCCTGACCAATATTGTGTTTATCATTCCGGTGCTCCGGGTCACAATGTAGAAAACTGCTATCCATTGAAGACTAAGGTTCAAGACCTTATGCGTTGCGGCATTCTGAGCTTTGAGGACTCAGGCCCCAATGTTACGAAGAACCCATTGCCCGAGCATGGGAAGTCGATTAACATGGTCCAGGGTTGCCCTGGCAAATATAAGGTCAAATATGTAAGCCATATTCGACAGTCATTGGTTGAGTTGCATCGTCTGCTGTGTGATTACAATCATATGGAGCACGACCATGACAAATGCCGTATCTGCTCAGTCAATCGTCTGGGTTGTCGCCAAGTGCGCAGAGAGTTACAAGAGTTGCTAGATGATGGGACCATTGAGATTCTTCAGAACAGAAATGTTGATGAAGACGAACCAGAAGTAAATGTGATTTCTCCTGTGTTCAAGCTTCCTGAGCCTGTTGTCATCCGTTATGATGGTAGCAAGCCGAAGGTCTCGCCTTCTTTGGTGATTAAGCCTGCAGGCCCCGTGCCTTATTCTTCAGATAGAGCAGTTCCCTTCCGCTATAATCCTGTTGCTATGGAAGATGGGAAAGAAGTGCCTTTGCCTTCATCCTCCGTTGTTAGTATTGCTGATGTGAGCGGATTGACCCGTAGTGGTCGTGTATTTTCAGCGCCGAAGCCTCAGGCTAAGGCTGATTCTGATTTGCGTCTGGTGGGGAATGCTGTTAATCCTCCAAATCCGGCACTTGCTTTTGCTAAACCCTCCTCTGTACAAAAGACTCCTACTTCTTCTGTTGGCTCTAGTGGCACTGCGAATGAAGACTGTGATGAGATGCTGAGGCTCATCAAGAAGAGTGAGTACAATGTTGTAGACCAGCTTCTACAAACGCCGTCCAAAATCTCCGTGTTATCTTTACTTCTGAATTCAGAACCTCATAGGGAGGCTCTGCAAAAGGTTTTGGACGTGGCTTATGTTGATCATGACGTCACCATAGAACAGTTTGACAGTATTGTTGCAAACATCACTACTTGCAACACTTTGAGTTTTTGTGATGCTGATCTCCCTGAGGAGGGAAGAGACCACAACATGGCTTTACATATATCCATGAATTGCAAGAACGACGCCATGTCCAACATGCTGGTGGACACTGGGTCATCTTTGAATGTATTGCCAAAGATCACTCTTTCGAGATTGTCATATCAAGGGCCTCCCATGAGGCAGAGTGGTGTTGTTGTGAAAGCTTTCGATGGGTCGCGTAAGACTGTGATTGGGGAAGTTGATCTCCCAATCAAGATTGGACCAAGTGATTTCCAAGTTACCTTTCAGGTTATGGATATCCACCCATCTTATAGCTGTCTCCTTGGTAGACCATGGATTCACGAGGCTGACGCCGTGACATCCACCCTACATCAGAAGCTGAAATTTGTTAAGAACAAGAAACTGGTTGTGGTAGGGGGAGAAAAGGCTCTCCTGGTTAGCCACTTATCTTCTTTCTCATACATTGATGCTGAGGATGAAGTTGGAACGCCTTTCCAAGCTTTGTCTATTGCTGAGCCAATTGAGAAGAAGTCTCCTTCATTTGCTTCATATCGTGATGCAAAACTGGCCATTGAATGTGGTGCAGTTGCTGGTTTAGGGAAGATGATTGAGCTTGAAGACAATAAATCCCGGGCTGGCATTGGCTATTCTTCTGGGGTCTTCAACGAGCAAGGGTTGTTCAAGAGTGGAGGTTTTATCCACGTTGCTCAGAGTGAAGAAACTGCTGTTATTCTGGAAGAGGATGCAGAGGATTCAAGCAACTTTGTCATCCCTGGTGGTGCCTACCACAATTGGGTCGCTGTGGATGTTCCTACGGTCATTCATAAGTCAGCGTAATTTGTTCACTTTGTTCAAAAAACCCTTCTCCCATGCCAAAAGGAAAAGTGATGACATTGTTGGCATCATATATACAATGATATTTCATCCAATAAATTCATGTTAAACATTTGTTTTTCCATTTGTTTTCACTTTTTGCTTTTGCATGAAATCGGTGATCACAAAAAACCCTAAAAACAAGAATAAAAGCAATCTTTTCATCTGCATAATGATTTGCTTGTTTAAATTCTAAATTTTTTATTATCCAAAATCATTATGCAGGTTGATTCTAAAACCCATTGAACATAATGATCCAACTCCATCTCCCAATTTTGAATTCCCTGTATTTGAAGCAGAGGAAGATGATGTTGAAGGGATTCCTGATGAGATTTCCCGTGTCCTTAAGCACGAGAAGAAGATCATTCAGCCGCATCTTGAGAATCTGGAAACAGTCAACTTGGGGTCTGAAGATTGTGTTTGTATGGTGAAGATTGGGGTACTTCTCGAAGAGTCTGTCAAGAAGGGGTTGATCAGTTTGCTACGAGAATATTCCGATATCTTTGCTTGGTCGTATGAAGACATGTCGGGCCTAGATACAGATATTGTGCAACATTTCCTGCCTTTGAAGCCTGAGTGCGTGCCTGTGAAGCAGAAGCTCAGAAGAACTCATCCAGATATGGCAGTTAAGATCAAAGAGGAAGTTCAGAAGCAAATTGATGCGGGGTTTTTGGTGACTTCCACATATCCTCTATGGGTGGCCAATATTGTGCCTGTGCCTAAGAAAGACGGAAAAGTCCGTATGTGTGTTGATTACAGAGATTTGAATAAAGCTAGTCCGAAAGATGATTTTCCTCTACCACATATTGATATGTTGGTAGACAATACAGCTAAATTCAAAGTCTTTTCCTTTATGGACGGATTTTCCGGATATAACCAGATCAAGATGGCACCCGAGGATATGGAGAAGACAACATTCATCACACCTTGGGGAACATTCTGTTATCGAGTGATGCCCTTCGGTTTGAAGAACGCCGGAGCCACGTATCAACGTCCTATGACTACCTTGTTTCATGATATGATGCACAAGGAGATAGAGGTCTATGTCGATGACATGATTGCTAAGTCTAGAACGGAAGTTGAACATGTTGAACATTTGTTGAAGCTTTTTCAGCGTTTGAGGAAGTACAAGCTTCGTCTGAATCCGAACAAATGTACATTTGGAGTCCGTTCTGGCAAGTTGTTGGGCTTTATAGTCAGCGAGAGAGGTATTGAAGTTGATCCTGCAAAGGTCAAAGCCATACAAGAGATGCCTGCACCCAAAACTGAAAAGCAAGTCCGAGGTTTTCTTGGCCGCTTGAATTATATTTCCAGATTTATATCCCACATGACTGCCACATGTGCGTCGATATTCAAGATCCTTCGGAAAGATCAGTCTCATGATTGGGCTGAGGATTGCCAGAAAGCTTTCGACAGTATCAAAGAGTATCTGTCTGAACCTCCGATCTTGTCCCCGCCTGTAGAAGGAAGACCTCTGATCATGTATCTGACTGTTCTTGAAGACTCGATGGGTTGTGTACTCGGTCAGCAAGACGAATCGGGAAAGAAAGAATCTGCTATCTACTACCTAACTAAGAAGTTCACTGATTGTGAGTCTCGATACTCTATGCTTGAGAAGACGTGCTGTGCTTTGGCTTGGGCTGCTAAGCGTTTGCGCCAGTACATGATAAATCATACAACTTGGTTGATATCCAGAATGGATCCAATCAAGTATATCTTCGAGGAGCCTGCTTTAACCGGGAGGATTGCCCGTTGGCAGATGTTGTTATTTGAGTATGATATCGAGTATCGAGCTCAAAAAGCTATCAAAGGTAGTATCCTGGCTGACCACTTGGCACATCAGCCGATTGAAGATCATCAGTCTGTTCAGTACGACTTCCCAGACGAGGAAATTCTGTATTTGAAAATGAAAGATTATGATGAGCCTACACTTGATGAAGGTCCAAAACCTGGTTCTAGATGGACGATGGTGTTTGATGGCGCTGTAAATCAGTACGGAAATGGAATTGGGGCAGTAATCATTACTCCTCAAGGCACACATATTCCGTTTACAGCAAGGCTAACTTTCAAATGCACGAATAATATGGCTGAGTACGAAGCCTGTATTATGGGATTGGAAGAGTGCGTTGATCTGAGGATCAAGTATCTCGATGTGTATGGTGATTCGGCCCTGGTTGTCAATCAGATCAAGGGTGAGTGGGAGATGAATCAACCCAGTCTTATTCCATACAGAGATTATGCGAGGAGGATTTCAACGTTCTTTACAGAAGTTGACTTTCATCATATTCCTCGAGAGGATAATCGGATGGCAGATGCTCTTGCTACGCTTGCTTCAATGATTGTAGTCAAGTATTGGAATGAAGTTCCCAACATCACCGTGATGCGCTTGGATAGACCAGCTCACGTGTTTGCAGTTGAAGAAGTGAATGATGACAAGCCTTGGTATTTTGATATCAAGAATTTCCTCTAGAACCAGGTACACCCGCCTGGGGCATCTGTGAAAGATAGGAAAACTTTAAGAAGGTTGTCAAGCAGTTTCTACCTCAGCGGTGAAGTGCTGTATAAAAGAAATTTTGACATGGTTTTGCTCAGATGCGTGGATAGACACGAAGCAAACCTGTTAATGAATAAGGTCCATAAGGGTTCATTTGGTACTCATTCCAATGGACATGCCATGGCTAGAAAGATGCTGAGAGCAGGCTACTATTGGCTGGCAATGGAGTCTGACTGCTGCAAATATGTGAAGAAATGCCACAAGTGTCAGATTTATGCGGATAAGATTCATATTCCTCCGACACTTCTGAATGTGATTTCATCACCATGGCCTTTCTCCATGTGGGGAATCGACATGATCGGCATGATTGAACCGAAAGCGTCCAATGGATACAGGTTTATTCTCGTAGCAATTGACTACTTCACCAAATGGGTTGAAGCCGCATCGTATGCGAATGTGACCAGGCAGGTGGTCGTGAAGTTTATCAAGAATCAGCTAATTTGCCGTTATGGTGTGCCTGATAAGATCGTTACTGATAATGGATCTAATCTGAACAACAAGATGATGGAAGAGTTGTGCGCTGAGTTCAAGATTGCACACCATAATTCCTCTCCTTAAAGACCCAAGATGAATGGGGCTGTTGAAGCTGCTAATAAGAATATCAAGAAGATTATCCAGAAGATGACAGTCACGTACAAAGATTGGCATGAGATGCTGCCATTTGCTTTGCATGGATATCGTACATCTGTCCGCACTTCAACAGGGGCAACCCCTTTTTCTCTTGTTTATGGCATGGAGGCTGTTCTCCCAGTGGAGGTGGAGATCCCCTCAATGAGAGTCTTGATGGAAGCCAAGTTGACTGATGCTGAATGGATTCAGAGTCGTTATGACCAACTGAAATTGATTGAAGAGAAGCGATTGACTGCCATGTGCCATGGTCAGTTATATTAGCAGAGAATGAAGAAAGCATTCGATAAGAAGGTCAAGCCTCGTGTGTTCCGGGAAGGTGACCTTGTGCTAAAGAAAGTCTGGTCTTTCACGCCCGATTCCAGGGGCAAGTGGACTCCAAACTATGAAGGTCCATATGTTGTCAAGAAAGCCTTTTCAGGCGGAGCTTTGATGCTCACAACTATGGATGGGGAGGATTTCACTCGTCCTGTGAATTCAGATGCAGTCAAGAAATACTTTGCCTAAAAAAAAAAGAAAAACAACAGAATAGCTCGCTAAGTTGAAAACCCGAAAGGGCGGCTTAGGCAAAAAAGAGCGTCTCGGTGGAAGACCCGAAAGGGCGATCCAGGCAAAAGTTAGAGACATAAAAAAGTATATTTGCATCCCGCTAGATTGAGTACCTCACCTTGGGGCAATCTAGGCAAAAATTAGGGATTTGGCAAGTAACTTCATCCTGGCAAGACTTTCTGTTCCACAGCCGTCTGTTCGTCAGAAATTCTTGATTCGTCGTCAACTGAAGCTTCAAATACATCGGATTCAAATTGGTAGAGAAATGGTCATTATGTTCAATGTAGCCCTCTTCCAATATATATCACTGATTTCAAACTTGTACAGATCTATGGAGTCTTGCCATTTGCAGGCTACCATTCCATCAAATAAATTTGAGCTTTTATCCAATTATTTGCACTCTTATTTGTTTCAATTCAACAAATGTTTTGCATGTTTTAATTGATAAAATGTCATTGTTTTAAACAAACAAATTTTTCAAAATTGTTTTTAAACAAAGTGAACGTTCACAATGATAAAAGGATACGTAAGAATTTCTCAGTGCTCTCCCAAGGGTCGCATGATTTCCAACAAGGTAAGACATGTGTTCATATTCCTAGCATGGTTGTATTCTCTTTCTCCAGATTGTTGTTGGGGTTGTTCCCCAAGCGGAGCTTCTGTGGAGATCTTGTGTTCCAAGATCAGAGTGCTTGTTGGAAACTTCAGTTTTCCTCTCTTGCAGCATTCTCTCCCCAACGTGGTTGCTTTCCTTTTGGAAGATTTGGTAGTTGGTGGGTTGACACCCCGTTACTTTGTCTGTTTCCTCAGTAAAGTCGCCAGTGGAGTTGTTAGTATGATATACTTCATCTAAGTTATCTCTCCCCATCAGAGCGTTTGTTGAGGTTTTTACCTCCACTCCCTTCAGCAGAGCAGTGTTTCTTGCCTCCTCAACAGTTGTGGTTCCTTTTGGAAGGTTCAGTTTTGGTGGTTGATCCCCAGCTCTCCTTCTCTGCCACAGATAAATCCCCAGTAGATTTGTGGTGATGGATTGTATCTGTGAGTGGTTTGCTCCCCTGCAGAGATTTGGTTGATTTCCTGTTGATTTTGATCCCCAGTAGAGTTGCTTGTATGCAGAATCTATTTGTGTGATCTATTCTCCCTCAGTGGGTTCATCCCCATTAGAGTTGTTGACAGTATCCCAGGTAGAATTGCTTGTGCAGCCAGATTCTACTTGTGTGTTCTGTTCTCTTCAGCAGTTCTTGCCTGTGCAGTGAGCTCTTGTTTCCCAGTTGAGACTGAGGATCCTCCTGCAGAAATCTCGGGATTTCTCTATTTCCCCAACAAATTTGTCTTTATGGCAGTTGCTTCCTGTTGTGAACTTCTGTTCCCCAGTTGGGTTGACTGATGATCCATCACTCATAGATTTTGTGATTTCTTTGATATCTCTGATGTTTTGCTTTCCAGCAGATCTTTGCTTTTTAGCATTCAGATCTCCAGCAGATTGGCTTTCCAGTTGGTTTTCTTGGTTTTTCCTCTGGAAGTGTAGTACCGGGCGTTTGATTCCTGGACCTGTTTGTGTTAGAAATGTCTGTTTTGTCAGCATTCATCAAACATAAATCACGCTTATTCATGCATACTTTCAACATTTAGATATTCATGTTGCATTTTTGCCATATATCTTTTGTTTGTTGTCTCCTGCTAATGGTGATATAGATCTCTCCAGTAGATCTCTCCAAGCAGATGTCGGGTGTTTAATCTTCCAATATAGAGTCAGCCCCATAAGCAGAAAGTGTCTGTCTTTTCTTCTGCAGTTCCCCACTGAGATATATTCTCGTGGATGACGGTTTTTTCCGTTTCCTCCCAACACATATATTGGGATGGGTTTTCCCTTTTGAGTTCTTTCCTCATTAGGACGAGTCTTGATTCAGCTTGCCTTTTTGGTTTGATCCTGAATTGGCCTTTTTTCAACTGTCTCTTGTGCTTCCCTATGGAATAAATGAATAAATTGCCCAGTAACCGGCAATAGTTCATCTTATCCCCAGCGGAATCTCTTGGGCCTTCTACCCAGTAACCGGTAGTTATAAGTCCTATCTTTTTGGTTTTCTACCCAGTAGCCGGTAGTTGTAAACCCTATTTTTGTATCCTCATCAAAGTTGTGGCGTCTACCCAGTATTTGGTAGTTATCAGTCCTATCTCTTTTCCCCTAGCAGAGGTAACCTTTGTGGTTCATTCTGGTTGATGGTGGATTTTGCGGTCTTCTACCCAGTATTCGGTAGTTGTAAATCCTATATTGTTGTTGTATCCCTAGCGGAGTCTGTGATTTTTTGTGGATAATTGCCGTATGCTAGCAATTTTATCCTTAGTGGGTCCTTTCACCATTTGCCAGTGATATGTTCCCCGGATCATTGATTTTTTATCAATGCGTCCCCAATGAGTCCTCTTTCATTTACCCGATTGATTGGTAATGATTGTTGCGCCCTTTGATTGGTCATCATTATATACCTAGTTTTGGTATCCCGATGCCTTTCTTTTCGGATGATTTATCCTTTATTAACCCAGTAACCGGCTGTGGATAATCTTCCATGCGAGTGTGTTATCCACGTTCTGACAGTAATGGATACTACATCTCATGCACTCTTCAGTCGAAACCTTTTGTATTTCCCCAGTCGAGTAAGTTTCGTATTTCCTTTGCAGAATCGAATATTCTTTGTTCCCCTTTTTTTGAGCGTATCTCCCAGTAACCGGTGATATGTCTCTTGGATAATTGTCGTATGCTTGCAATTTATCCCCTGCGAGTTATCTTTCGTCTACCCTGTTGTTGTTGGTAACGATTGTTTCTCTTTTTGGTTGGTCACATATTATATACCCAGTAACCGGTATCCCTGGTGTCCCTTCCATTTTCGAGTATATTATCTACGTTCTGACGGTAATAGATAATATATCTCATGCGAGTAGTGTAACACCCCAATTAAAATAAGCTAATTATTTAATTTAAATTAATATTTTATTTATTAATTTAATTGAATAATTAGAAGTTTGGATTAATAATATTATTATTTTGGAATAATAATTATTGGGATTATTATTATTGGATTATTATTTTTATTATTGGAATAAAGTGGAAATCAGTAAAAAGGTCCCATTTAGTAAAAAGGTTATTGTTTTCACGTGAAAAGGAAAAAAAAGACAGAACGTGGAAAAGGGCAAAAAGAGAACCAGAGAACAAGGGATTGAAGGGAGGAAAAGCTTGAAGCTGCAGAATTTGCCGGATTAACTCAGGTAAGGGGGGTTTATCGTTGATTAACGGGTATTGTATGATAATATGTCATGGGTAGTGATAGACCTTTAATTTACCTTTGAATTGGATGATTATGATGAATTTGTGGAAATAATTGATGAACGAAATTGGGTGATAACCGAAAGAAATTCGTAGGAGATTGCATGTGATAATGTCAGGAGTTGTGAAATCGAATAGGGAATGATTCGGGTTAGATGATATGAGTGATTTCTGTGTAAATTTGGACTGTGGAAGGTGAGATCGAATAGAACTCGTAGCAGGAAAAACCATAGCAGATCTGGAAATCTGGTTTCTGGTCATACGCGTATGGCACTAGGCAATACGCGTATGGGATGGCTGGTACGCGTATGGCGCTAGGCAATACGCGTATGGATGAGGAAGATGAAATTTTGAACGTAACATGGTCTCTGGTGGTACGCGTATGGGGAAGTGATACGCGTAGCATACGCGTATGGAATTGGGCAATACGCGTATGGCTTGGTCAGGATTTAGGCAATACGCGTATGGCATGGGCAATACGCGTATGGGCAGGATTGTGATTTCCTGTGCTGTTGTTGTGCAGTTTTTGACTGGTTAGGCTGAGTAGTGAGACTTAGCTGAGGTATGATGTAATAGGGATCATTTCCCGTTGTTTTGAGTAGTATAGGTATTAGTAGAGTGTGCTAATACTGTGTTTGATTTTATGGCATGTTGTGATATGCTTTTGTGATAAATGTATTGACAATATGTTGAGGATAGGTGTTGATATGCAGGATGCTGTGAATGTATCAGTTATGTATGCATTTGTGAATAGACTGTTTTGTGGCTTAGAGTGTGAGCATATGTCTATTTTGAGTTGTTGTTGTTGTTGTATTGCTAGGTAATTAGCATGCATGATTAGCCTGTGGGGCTGTAGCTAATTCCCATGGTGAGGAATTAGTGAGTGAATTCTTGTGGAATTGTTGCTGATGTTGGCATACTAGATGAGTAGTGTGCATAGTCTAGCCTTTGGGGCTGTAGCTAATTCCCATGGTGAGGAATTAGTGAGTGAGTCATTAGATCTCAATGAGTGGGACTAGTGAGCTCAGTAGCCGTATCCAGAGGGATCGGTGAGCTTGGACTATATGTTCAAGAAGAGTCGGTACCGCATTTCATGGAGTCTCATTACATAATGAATGCATGGCATAGCCTGTGGGGCTGTAGCTAATTCCCATTGTGAGGAATTAGTGAGTAAATCGTTGTGTTGTGTTGTTGGTGTTGAGCATGTTTTGAGATCTTACCTATGCTATTTGTTATTGTTAAGTATGAGGTTGCGTTGATACTGCTGTTATGGAGTGGGTAGTCTGGTTCGGGTGATTTGATGCGTTATTTACTTAACATTACATGTTGTTGTATAATGCTTGTTATATTGATTGAGGAACTCACCCTTACAACTATTTTTCAGGTAACGAGCAGTGAGTTGAGTAGAAGATAATGTTGGAGTCTAGTGTAGTCTCCTAGTGGGTCATGCTCTGGTAGATGTAACATCGGGATGGGATGTTTGAATATTTTATTGATTGGTTGTGAATCATTTTGCATGTAATATGTTACATGTTTGGAATAATTGAATTGATTTCTATCCGCTGCGTATTATGCAGATACTTTATATTTTGAATTGGATAAATGAGCATGACAGGACACTTTGATGATTAGTGTGTGATGTTTGTGTGACACCCTTCGGGGCATAATTACTCTGATTAATATGTTATTATTTTTTTTTTATTTAAATAATTTGGGGTATTTTAGAAGGGTGTTACATTAGTGGTATCAGAGCATAGTCGGTCGTGTCGAGTCGTAGTTATTCTGTTTCCCCTGTACGGGATAGGTGTTGTGTAACCCTATCAGTACTTACTATTTTAGCTTGTTGGGTTTTCAGAATAGAGATGGCTGGAAGAGGTAGAGATGATGCTGCGATTGCTGAGGCTCTGGGTATGCTAGCTGGAGTACTTGGAGGAAATCCGAATGTGGTGGGAATGGGAGCTGCTCGTCAGTTGAGTGAGTTCCAAAAGAACAATCCTCCAATGTTCAAGGGAGCATACGATCCAGATGGTGCTCAGAAGTGGTTGAAGGAGATTGAGAGAATCTTCAGAGTAACTGAGTGTGCTGATAATCAGAAGGTCAGGTTCGGTACGCATATGCTGTCAGAAGAAGCTGACGATTGGTGGGTTGCTACCCGCACTGAGTTGGAAACTGCTGGAGATGCTGAGATTTCTTGGGCTGTGTTCAGAGAGAGATTTCTGAGGAAGTACTTTCCCGAGGATGTCAGAGGAAAGAAAGAAATTGAGTTCTTGGAATTGAAGCAGGGTAACAGGTCCGTTACGGAGTATGCTGCCAAGTTCACAGAGCTGTCGAAGTATTACACTCCCTATGCTGAGGCTGCTGGGGAATTTTCCAAGTGTGTGAAGTTTGAGAACGGGTTGCGTCCCGAGATCAAGCAAGCGATTGGATATCAGAGGATTAGAGTGTTTTCTGATCTGGTTGACTGTTGCAGGATTTTTGAACAGGATTCCAAGGCCAGAGCTGAGAGCTATCAGCAGAGGGTTGATAGGAAAGGCAAGAATCAGATTGATCGTGGAAAACCGTATACAGCTGGCAAAGGTTTTCAGAGGCAGAGTGGGATGAAAAGGCCTAGTGGGGGAGACTCTAGTGCTCCTGTTAAGTGTTACCGATGTGGTCGGGCTGGACATCGTGTTCATGAGTGTACCAGTGCTGAGATGAAGTGTTTCAAGTGTGGAAAAGGTGGTCATTTGGCTGCAGAGTGCCGGTTGAAGACTGTGACTTGTTTCAACTGTGGAGAGTTGGGTCATATCAGTCCACAGTGTCCAAAGCCAAAGAAAGAGAATCAGTCAGGAGGCAAGGTTTTTGCTTTATCGGGTTCTGAGACTTCTGCAGATGATCGTTTGATCCGAGGTACGTGTTATATTAATGGCTTTCCTCTTGTAGCTATTATTGACACAGGTGCGACTCATTCTTTTATATCTTTGGATTGTGCTGTGAAACTTAAGTTAGAGATATCTGAGATGCGTGGTAGTATGGTGATTGATACTCCTGCGAAGGGTTCAGTGACTACTACTTCTGTTTGTTTAAGTTGCCCCTTGAGTATTTTTGGTAGAGCCTTTGGGATAGATCTTGTGTGTCTTCCATTAGTGCAGATTGACGTTATTCTGGGTATGAACTGGTTGGTGTTCAACCGAGTTTCTATCAACTGTTTTGATAAGACTGTGATATTTCCTGAGATTGAAGAAGGAAAGAGTTTGTTTCTATCAGCCAGGCAGGTGAATGAGGAAGTGGCAGATGGGGCAGAGTTGTTTATGCTGTTAGCGACTTTGGAAGCTAAAGATAAACTGGTGATTGGCGATCTAGCTGTAGTGTGTGATTTTCCTGAGGTGTTTCCGGAAGAAGTGAATGAATTGCCACCAGAACGTGAAGTTGAGTTCTCGATTGATTTGGTACCTGGTACTAGACCAATATCGATGGCTCCGTACCGTATGTCTGCTGTTGAGTTAGCTGAATTGAAGAGTCAATTGGAAGATCTGTTGGATAAGAAATTTATTCGTCCGAGTGTGTCACCGTGGGGTGCACCAGTGTTGTTGGTTAAGAAGAAAGAAGGTACTATGAGGTTGTGTGTGGACTACAGGCAATTGAATAAAGTGACGATCAAGAATCGGTATCCTTTACCGAGGATTGATGATTTGATGGATCAATTGGTTGGTGCTAGTGTGTTCAGCAAGATAGACTTGAGATCTGGGTATCATCAGATACGTGTGAAAACTGAAGATATTCAGAAGACTGCTTTCAGAACGAGGTATGGACATTATGAGTATTCTGTAATGCCTTTTGGTGTGACTAATGCGCCGGGAGTATTCATGGAGTACATGAATAGAATTTTCCATCCGTATCTAGATCAGTTCGTTGTGGTATTTATTGATGACATTTTGGTGTATTCGAAATCTGAAGAAGAGCATGCTGAGCATTTGAGAGTGGTTTTAGGAGTGCTGCGAGAAAAGCAGTTATTTGCTAAACTCTCAAAGTGTGAATTTTGGTTAGAAGAGGTTAGTTTTCTTGGTCATGTGATTTCAAGAGGTGGTGTTGCTGTTGATCCTTCTAAGATAGAAGCGGTATCTAAGTGGGAAGCTCCGAAGTCAGTTTCTGAGATAAGAAGTTTTCTTGGACTTGCAGGTTACTATAGGAAGTTTATTGAGGGATTCTCTAAGTTGGCATTACCGTTGACAATGTTGACCAGAAAGGGGAAAGCGTTTGTTTGGGACTCAAAATGTGAAGAAGGTTTCCAAGAGTTAAAGAGAAGGTTGACTACTGCTCCTATTCTGATATTACCGAGTTCGTCGGAACCATTTGAGGTTTACTGTGATGCTTCATTGTTGGGTTTAGGTGGTGTGTTGATGCAGAATAAGCAGGTTATAGCTTATGCTTCGAGACAACTGAGGGTTCATGAGAGGAACTATCCGACACATGATTTAGAGTTGGCAGCTGTGGTATTTGTTCTGAAGTTATGGAGGCATTATTTGTACGGGTCAAGATTTGAAGTTTTCAGTGACCATAAGAGTTTAAAGTATTTGTTCGATCAGAAAGAGCTGAATATGAGACAGAGGAGATGGTTAGAATTTCTGAAGGATTATGATTTTGGTTTGAATTACCATCCGGGTAAAGCAAACGTTGTGGCTGACGCATTGAGTCGGAAATCATTGCATATGTCTATGCTAATGGCTAAAGAGTTGGATTTAATTGAGCAGTTTAGAGATTTGAGTTTGGTGTGTGAGAGTACTCACAATAGTGTTAAATTGGGAATGTTGAAATTAACAAGTGGTATTCTGAACGAGATCAGAGAGGGTCAGAAATCCGATATGCTTTTGGTTGATAAGTTGACGTTAGTGAATCAAGGTCAAGGTGGTGAATTCAGAGTTGATGAGAATGGTGTTTTGAGATTTGGCGATCGGGTGTGTATTCCGAATGTTATTGAGCTTAAGAAGAGTATTCTTGAGGAGGGACATCGTAGTGGCTTAAGTATTCATCCTGGAGCTACGAAGATGTATCATGATTTGAAAAGGTTATTTTGGTGGCCGGGAATGAAAAGAGAAATTGCGAGTTTCGTTTATTCCTGTTTGACTTGTCAGAAGTCAAAGATTGAGCATCAGAAGCCGTCTGGGCTAATGCAACCGTTGGCTATTCCAGAGTGGAAGTGGGATAGTATCAGTATGGATTTTGTTGCTGGTTTGCCGAGGACAAATAAGAATTTTGAGGCTATTTGGGTGATTGTTGATAGATTGACGAAGTCGGCTCATTTCATTCCGATCAGAATGGATTATCCGTTAGAGAGGTTGGCTGAGTTGTATATTGAGAAGATTGTAAGTTTGCATGGTATTCCGTCGAGTATTGTTTCGGACAGAGATCCTAGATTTACATCAAAGTTTTGGGATGGGTTGCAGAGAGCTTTGGGAACTAAGCTGAGATTGAGTTCTGCATATCACCCGCAGACTGATGGTCAGACTGAGAGGACGATTCAGTCATTAGAAGATCTTTTGAGAGCTTGTGTTTTGGAAAAAGGAGGTGCTTGGGATTGTTATTTGCCTTTGATTGAATTTACCTACAACAATAGTTTTCATTCGAGCATTGGTATGGCACCGTTTGAAGCTTTGTATGGTAGGAGATGTCGGACACCTTTGTGTTGGTATGAGTCCGGTGAGAGTGCTGTGGTTGGACCGGAGATTGTTCAACAAACTACGGAAAAGATTAAGATGATTCAGGAGAAGATGAGAATTGCTCAGAGTCGTCAGAAGAGTTATCATGATAAGAGGAGGAAGTCACTTGAATTCCAAGAGGGAGATCACGTGTTTCTTCGTGTTACTCCGATAACTGGTGTTGGTCGAGCTTTGAAGTCGAAGAAGTTGACACCTCGATTTATTGGTCCTTATCAGATTTTGGAGAGGATAGGAGAGGTAGCCTATCGTATCGCCTTACCACCGTCGCTTGCGAATTTGCATGATGTTTTTCATGTGTCTCAGTTGAGGAGATACATTCATGATCCGTCGCATGTAGTCCAAATAGATGATGTACATGTGAGAGATAACCTGACTGTTGAAACATCACCTATGAGGATCGAGGATCGAGAGTTGAAGCAGTTGCGGGGTAAAGAGATTGCCTTGGTGAAGGTAGCTTGGGGAGGACCAGCAGGTGGCAATGTGACTTGGGAACTTGAGAGTCAGATGAAGGAGTCTTATCCGGAGTTGTTCGCTTGAGGTATGTTTTCGAGGACGAAAACTCTTTTAGTGGGGGAGAGTTGTAACACCCCAATTAAAATAAGCTAATTATTTAATTTAAATTAATATTTTATTTATTAATTTAATTGAATAATTAGAAGTTTGGATTAATAATATTATTATTTTGGAATAATAATTATTGGGATTATTATTATTGGATTATTATTTTTATTATTGGAATAAAGTGGAAATCAGTAAAAAGGTCCCATTTAGTAAAAAGGTTATTGTTTTCACGTGAAAAGGAAAAAAAAGACAGAACGTGGAAAAGGGCAAAAAGAGAACCAGAGAACAAGGGATTGAAGGGAGGAAAAGCTTGAAGCTGCAGAATTTGCCGGATTAACTCAGGTAAGGGGGGTTTATCGTTGATTAACGGGTATTGTATGATAATATGTCATGGGTAGTGATAGACCTTTAATTTACCTTTGAATTGGATGATTATGATGAATTTGTGGAAATAATTGATGAACGAAATTGGGTGATAACCGAAAGAAATTCGTAGGAGATTGCATGTGATAATGTCAGGAGTTGTGAAATCGAATAGGGAATGATTCGGGTTAGATGATATGAGTGATTTCTGTGTAAATTTGGACTGTGGAAGGTGAGATCGAATAGAACTCGTAGCAGGAAAAACCATAGCAGATCTGGAAATCTGGTTTCTGGTCATACGCGTATGGCACTAGGCAATACGCGTATGGGATGGCTGGTACGCGTATGGCGCTAGGCAATACGCGTATGGATGAGGAAGATGAAATTTTGAACGTAACATGGTCTCTGGTGGTACGCGTATGGGGAAGTGATACGCGTAGCATACGCGTATGGAATTGGGCAATACGCGTATGGCTTGGTCAGGATTTAGGCAATACGCGTATGGCATGGGCAATACGCGTATGGGCAGGATTGTGATTTCCTGTGCTGTTGTTGTGCAGTTTTTGACTGGTTAGGCTGAGTAGTGAGACTTAGCTGAGGTATGATGTAATAGGGATCATTTCCCGTTGTTTTGAGTAGTATAGGTATTAGTAGAGTGTGCTAATACTGTGTTTGATTTTATGGCATGTTGTGATATGCTTTTGTGATAAATGTATTGACAATATGTTGAGGATAGGTGTTGATATGCAGGATGCTGTGAATGTATCAGTTATGTATGCATTTGTGAATAGACTGTTTTGTGGCTTAGAGTGTGAGCATATGTCTATTTTGAGTTGTTGTTGTTGTTGTATTGCTAGGTAATTAGCATGCATGATTAGCCTGTGGGGCTGTAGCTAATTCCCATGGTGAGGAATTAGTGAGTGAATTCTTGTGGAATTGTTGCTGATGTTGGCATACTAGATGAGTAGTGTGCATAGTCTAGCCTTTGGGGCTGTAGCTAATTCCCATGGTGAGGAATTAGTGAGTGAGTCATTAGATCTCAATGAGTGGGACTAGTGAGCTCAGTAGCCGTATCCAGAGGGATCGGTGAGCTTGGACTATATGTTCAAGAAGAGTCGGTACCGCATTTCATGGAGTCTCATTACATAATGAATGCATGGCATAGCCTGTGGGGCTGTAGCTAATTCCCATTGTGAGGAATTAGTGAGTAAATCGTTGTGTTGTGTTGTTGGTGTTGAGCATGTTTTGAGATCTTACCTATGCTATTTGTTATTGTTAAGTATGAGGTTGCGTTGATACTGCTGTTATGGAGTGGGTAGTCTGGTTCGGGTGATTTGATGCGTTATTTACTTAACATTACATGTTGTTGTATAATGCTTGTTATATTGATTGAGGAACTCACCCTTACAACTATTTTTCAGGTAACGAGCAGTGAGTTGAGTAGAAGATAATGTTGGAGTCTAGTGTAGTCTCCTAGTGGGTCATGCTCTGGTAGATGTAACATCGGGATGGGATGTTTGAATATTTTATTGATTGGTTGTGAATCATTTTGCATGTAATATGTTACATGTTTGGAATAATTGAATTGATTTCTATCCGCTGCGTATTATGCAGATACTTTATATTTTGAATTGGATAAATGAGCATGACAGGACACTTTGATGATTAGTGTGTGATGTTTGTGTGACACCCTTCGGGGCATAATTACTCTGATTAATATGTTATTATTTTTTTTTTATTTAAATAATTTGGGGTATTTTAGAAGGGTGTTACAAGTAGACTATCCACGTTCTGACGGTAATGGATAAAATATCTCATGCGCTCTTTGGTTGAAGTCTTTTGTTCTTCCCCATTTGAGTAAGATTCGTTTTCCCGTTGCGGAGTCGAATGTCCATCCTGTAAGTTGATTTGCTTTTTCAAGCCCTCCTTTTGGATGATGAGTGTTTTGGCATATATACCAATTCACGCTGCGGTCGGTCACCTATTATATACCCAGTAACCGGTATCCCTGGTGTTCCTTCCTTTCTGCTCCCTATTATGACCTTTGTCCCCTGTGGAGTCAGATTTTCCTGAGTTGATGTACCTGTTTCAGGTCTTCCTCGGATGTTTTGGTTGATTGATATCTCTCACCCTTATACGGGTCTTAGATATTCATTCTTCCCGAGCTTGTTGTTCTTTCACCCAGTAGCCGGTGTTCAGATCACATGTCTCTTTGAGCTTGTTACCCAGTAACCAGTAACACCTCATCTTGCAGATTTTCCCCAGGAGAGTCTCTTTGTTAGACATTCCCCAGTGGAGTTTCTGTTGTGTTTTTACCCCTCTGTTGTATTGGCGTTTTCCCCAATATATGCATTTTTCCCCGGCAGGGAGGTTCTGTGTTAATCTTTTTTTCCCCAGTCCGAGTCCGGAGTTTTATCCGAGGTACCCTTTGTGGATAGTTTGAGTCAGCTTGAGTCCTTCCAATGGATGTGTCTTCCTTTGGAACTCTTTTCTCCCCGGTTTAAATCCTTTACTCCCCAGTAAAGTCTCCAATCCACTCCTATCCTGCTCACGCATTGTCAACTTTCCCCTAATCCAAAGTCGTGTCCTGCTCACGCAATCTTTTTCTTGTTCTTAGCCCCATAAGATTCCTGTTAGAGTGTCTGTCCCTGGTGAGTGTATTACTCCGATGGATCGTCTTTTCTTCTTTGTGGACCAGTATTCCCCATAAAGTTTGTTTCTTTTACATGCATACATCTGCATCATGAGGTCTCTTAGGGACCAAAATTTGTCTCATTACTGTTATTTAAGCTCATTCTACCGCGTCGAGATGAAGGTTTTAACCTTCACTTCTCCGGTTAGAATGACCTTAAATAGGGGCATCTGTAAGACCCCAATTTTGGCCCTAAGATCCCTCATGGCATCATATCATTTCATTGCATTGCCTCAAGGATCATTGAACACCTTGCTTCCTTCCCTATGGGTAGGATCCCTTTGAGAGTGGTGCTTGATCACCTAGCATGGCTTGCATTTGTATGTCATTGCATTTCTTTTTATCACGAACCAAAATGTACAAAAATATGTCATTAACCTTTGTTACTTGCAGCTTAAGCAGTCAACAGTCAAGGCAATTCAAGTGAATCTTGTGTGCAAGAGATGAAGTTTCCATTGAGACATAGATCACGTGATCATTATTTTGAGCTTATGTGAACTAGAGATTCATTTTGGAGCAAGTTCCCAAGTGGAAAAGGCCCCAAATTCATCAGAACATTTTCAGGTCATCTAAGGGCCAATGCAGTCAACTGAAAAGTCAACTGTAGGTTGTGAGAGTGGGAATTGAGTTTCTTCATCCCATTCATGTCCAAATCATGCTTATTCATCATTTCAAAGATCAAGGTTGAAGAATTTAAAGTCAAGTCAAAAGTTTCCAAAAGAGGAAAGTGACCTATAATTTCAACTTTCCAAAAATGGCAAGTTTTTGATCCAACTTCAACTCAACTTTACAACATCAAAGAATCTTCAAATGAAATTTTGTCCAACATGAAAGTTGAATATCTCTCTCTCCCATTTCCAAAAAGTCCAAGATCATGAACATCTGATGAATGGTTGAGGAGATATGATCCAATCATTGCCAAGTGTGCATGGAACTTCAAATGAGCATAACTTTTGAACCAAAGCTCCAATTTGAGTGGTTCTTTTTGCAATATTCTTCTCTTGACCTCTAATTTCCAAATCATGCATCACATTACATAAAATCTCATCACATAATCACTTGTTATTCCATGCCTTTTTTGGAGGGAAATTGCAAAATTCAAAAATGGTGCATTGTATGGACTTTCTACCATTGCCATTGAATTTAAAAAAGGATTTTAAGTGAAAATGATCAAGGGATTGGTATTGTTCACGTGTAATTAGCCCATGCACCATGCATTTTCGGAATTTGCAAAAACACCTTATTTTCATTAACCAAGTTAATTATGGATTAGCAAGTTGATTAAGAAGGCATATATATACTCTAATCATAACAGAATTGAGAGGGTTAATCACAATTCACATTTCTAGATCCAAAATTCTCTCTCCCTCCAAAATTTCTTCCATTCATAATTCAAATTTTCTTCAAATAGCATTGCAATTTTATTTCATATTCTTGTTCCCTAGCTTTGATTTAGTGCAGATCAAGTGCTGGTTTGTTGAATTCGTGCAAGATTCAAGTGGTTGAAGCTCATGAATTTGAAAATGGAAAGTCAAGATTAAGCTAGATCTACACGTGTGCAAGCTTCCTTTTCTTCACCAAACATCATTTCAAGCATTGTAGAGTGGATTTGGATACTTACAAGTTGTGGATCATGCAAAATCAAGAACTTCTCTTCAAGAGGTTCAGTTTTCGAATCTCTTAATTCTCAAATTCATGTATATATTCTGGTAGATCTTGTTCTCCTGGTGATTCTGATCTAAAAATCGTGTGAAATGATGCACTATAACATGAGATATGTGTGTTTAAAGTTTTACATCCAAAATGTTTCTCATTGATTCTCTTAGATCTTGATGATTTGTGCTTAAATGATTGTTGATCTTTGCTCTCCATTGCAAGAGCTTCATGTTGATGTATTTGTTTTTGAGCTCTGGAAAAATTCTAGAAAAACGTTGAAGCTCGTGCTACTGTTCATCTTCTTCTTCGTGAAGAAGATGAAGATATTCATCCGTGCGTCGACCGCACAACAACATTGCGTCGACCGTAGCTGGTCTTGCGTCGACCATGCCTGGCTAGGGTTTCTGGTTAAACGGCGTCGTTTCATGTGTTGGCGCGCCACTTTTTGAATGTTGACATAGTTCGAATCCTGGCTGAGGCAGATTTTCAATTGTGCATTCATTTTATTCACTTTCCCTCCATATGCCATGCTATGTGTTTTTTTTATTTTCATTATTTTCTCCAACTTCATAAAATCATAATAAATTGAAAAATGATCCAATCCATCTCCTTTTTTTTCAAAATGTTCCTTGAGATATCTAGTTTTTTATGATCATGAGTTTGCAAGTTGTGCTTGGCTGGAAATTTATTTGCTCTAGGTTTATTGAACACATGTGCATTTGTGACCTTGCCTTACTCTTTCCTTTGTGAAATGCTTGATTTTAATCCAAATTGTTTGAAATTTTACATGATGATTCTAGACACATTGCTGGATGTTTTAGGCTTGGTTTGGTATTTTTCTCATTTGCCAATTCTATTTTATGCCTAAGTTTGCATGGTGTGACAACTTGTGTCACACATTTGGTTGATCAACTTGTGCCATTTAATTTCCATGCCAAATGATCTTTGACGCTTCTAATTTTTTGTATGTTGATCATGCTGAATGTGTTAAAGGCTCATGAATTTTTCCAGAATTATTTGAATCATTTCTGTTTTGATTTGAAATTTTCATTCATGATGTCCATATATGAACCTTGAAATTGCCTTTGACTTCTTTTGATCATGAAATGCCTTTGATGATTGATTTTGATGTGAGCCTTTTTAGGACATGTTAATATGTGTTTGAAGTTGCAATGTGTTGAATTTCAGCTCCTGTTTTGAATTTTTTCTTCATCTTTGACCCTAGGCTTTGACCTAGTGGTTTGTTGCTTACATGTGAGCTTTGAATTTCAGGTTTAAGCACCCAAGTTCCATGATTGATGATGCTTCATCATTTGGATGTTAATATTTGCTTTTGATTGCTAACACTTGCTGTTTTGTAGGTTGATGATAACTCATTTGAGTTTGCCTTATGGTTTTTGTGTTGTACATTAAGATTGTCTGTTGGTTATTAATTGTGGTCTGTTTGTCTGAAAAGTTGTACTGATTGGTTTAGCTATTTCCACAGGTACCTAAGTTGCTTTAAGTTCATTTGAACTTTGCTTTGCTTTTGCTTGTGGTTGGCATACCACTTAGGTATAATCCCTTAATCTTCATGTAGTTTGGAAGACCTACTGTTATTGGTAGGCACCTGTCTGAAGCCCTCCTTAAGAGGCCATGTTTTTGTTTGTTTAATTTTGTGCCAAGCAGGTAAAGTCCTCTTAAGAGGCAATTGGCAGATAAAAGGGATGTGCAATCCATCCCCTGCTATTCAGTTGTGTCATTCACTTTGCTCACACCATGTGTTGATGCATTGTGAATAAGAACCCAAGATCTTATAGAGTCAATCATATGTGGAGAAGAGTTCCCTCATTCTGAACTCCCACACTTTCTATCGTTCAAAGCTCTCCCAGTCCAGGGATAAGAGCTATGAGGCACACCCCTTGTCTCCATTTCATCTGCTTCACCCTAACTCTCAATGTTAGGGTTAAGAGCTCAAAGCACCCCACTCCAGTTGGCTTGTTTTAAAAGCCTAACCTTGATTGAGCCTATTGATTGTGTATAGTGTGTGCTAACTGATTGCTTGATTGCTTAACTGTACATCTTTCATGTTTGCTTTTGCATATCTACTTGCATCATTCCATGTGCTTGCTTTTGCTTTTCATAGCATATTTTCCTTATGTGAGGAGTCAGATGTAATACCATTGATTGGGTATCTGTTTCCTATGATCATTTGTGGAGGTGGACATAAGACCATTGATTGGCACTCCATATCCTATCTTTGTTTTGTTTTGTGAGGAGTCAATTATAAGTCCATTTATTGGAAGTTGTTTCCTGTGATCATTCCTTGGAGATTAGTATAAGTCCATTGATTGGCATCTGGTATCCATGTTTTGTTTTGTGAGATTGGTGTAAGTCCATTGATTGGCATCTGGTATCCATGTTTTGTTTTGTGAGATTGGTATAAGTCCATTGATTGGCATCTGGTATACATGTTTCTTTTTGTTCTGTGATATTGGTATAAGTCCATTGATTGGCATCCGGTATCCATTTTGTTTTGTGAGATTGGAATAAGTCCATTGATTGGCATCCGGTATCCATTTATGTTATTTATCTGTTATTCATTTGTTGCCTTTTCCAAAGGAATCACTTGGATCATCTACATATGATCTCAAGAGGTGAACATCTAAGAAGTTTTACATCCCTTAACCTCCCACCTTTTTTTGTTCTTTAAACCTCCATTTGCATGTGAACCCAAACTAGAAATTTTGTGCAAACATTTTCATTTCTTTTCAAACTAGAAACCTAGGCCTTAAGCCTTTGATTTTCAAACTTCATTTTCATAATACTTCTTGAATTGAATTCTAATCATACTTTGACCATCTTTTATGAATAAATCCTAATTGGTTAATTCCACTCATTCAATTGTTTTTGTGGCTCAAGTCCACTTTCTTGATAAGTTTTCATACATTAGCCATAGGTTTGATTTATCCTAGTTGGTTGATGTTAATCTCACCTTTTGTCCTTAGTGATTGAATTGTAAGACTTCCTTGCTTATTATAGGGTTAACCCCTCACTAGCAAGTTGAAGCTTTTCTCACATGGTGGACCTGTGGTCGTATAGGTTGAGTTTTCTCCCGTGGATAACGAAAGACCTTAGTGCTTTTGTTTAAAATGAATTCACCCATGTTTTTGGAAATCTTTTAGCCGAACTACGAGGTTTTGATCCTGTAAAGGTACGTAGGCAATGGTTATCCATCCAAACACAAAAATAATAAAACTGTACATTCTTCTCTCATCCTCCCAATCAATGTTTGCATAATAAATATTTCATAAACAATATCTTTTGCAACAATTTGTGAAAAGGGTTCCCTAGGAGTACCTAGGATGCTTTGGGTGCCTAACACCTTCCCTTTGCATAATTACCCCCTTACCCAGATCTCTGACCTTTCATTAGTTTTCTATGTGTAAAACTTCTTAGGCTTTTGTTCGCGTTTTAGCCATTCCTTTGGATAAATAAAAGTGCGGTGGCGACTCTATCTTTGTATGCTTTGCTTTTGATTTAGTCAATAAATCATAAAGTGACGAATACACCGCTACAGATAGCAAAGTCCCAAACAGAAAAGGGGCATTTGGTAGACTTGGTCAAGCTGTTTGACCGGTTGAGACAATTCAAATTGAGGTTGAATCCGAATAAGTGCACTTTTGGAGTGCGGTCCGGTAAGTTGTTGGGGTTTATTGTAAGTGAAAGACGAATCGAGGTTGATCCTGCTAAAGTAAAAGCGATACAAGAAATGCCTGAACCAAGGACAAAAAAGGAGGTTCGTGGTTTCTTAGGTAGATTGAGCTACATTTCACGGTTCATATCTCATCTAACAACCACGTGTGAACCCATATTCCAGTTGTTGAGAAAAGATCAAACGGTCAGGTGGAATAATGATTGCAAAGCGGCATTTGAAAAAATAAAAGAATATTTGCAAGAGCCTCTGATTCTGATGCCTCCTGTGGAGGGACGACCGTTATTTCTGTACTTGACAGTCCTCGAGGGGTCTATAGGGTGTGTACTGGGGTAGCATGACGAGTCTGGTCGAAAAGAGCATGCCATCTACTACCTTAGCAAAAAGTTTACCGACTGTGAAACAAGATATTCACTGCTTGAGAAAACTTGATGTGCTTTGGCATGGGCTGCTCGCCGACTGAGACAGTACATGCTGGTTCATACCACTTTGTTGATTTCCAAGATGGATCCGATCAAGTACATATTTGAGAAGCCAGCATTGACCGGACGGGTTGCAAGGTGGCAAATGATTTTAACTGAATATGATATCCAATATACCTCTCAGAAAGCAATCAAGGGGAGTGTATTGTCTGATTACCTCGCCCAGCAACCCATTGAGGATTATCAACCGATGAAGTTTGAATTCCCTGATGAGGACATCATGTTTCTCAAATTGAAAGATTGTGAGGAACTGATCCCGGAGGAGGGGCCTAACCCTGAATCCGAATGGATTCTGATGTTTGAAGGGGCCGTTAACGTGAATGGTAGTGGAGTTGGTGCTATTTTGGTTACGCCGAAGGGATCCCACATTCCTTTCGCTGCCCGACTAACATTTGAATGCACCCACAATGTGGCTGAATGCGAAGCTTGTATCCTGGGTATCGAACCTCAGTACGTACATCAACTGGGGCAACACCTTTCTCGCTGGTATATGGGATGGAAGCGGTGCTACCGGTTGAGGTTCAGATTCCGTCATTGAGAGTCCTGATGGATGTGAAACTGAAAGAGGCGGAATGGGTAAGGACTCGGTACGAAGAGTTGAGCCTGATTGAGGAAAAAAAGGCTGGCAGCCATTTGTCATGGGCAGTTGTACCAGCAGCGAATGAAACGTGCTTTTGACCGAAAGGTGCGACCTCGTGTGTATCATGTGGGAGATATGGTGCTGAAAAGGATCCTTCCTCCTCAGAACGATCGTCGGGGCAAGTGGACGCCTAATTATGAAGGTCCATTCGTGGTCAAGAAGGTTTTCTCTGGCGGAGCCTTGTTGTTGACGACCATGGATGGCGAGGATTTTCCATCCCCTGTGAATGCGGACGCAGTTAAAAAATACTTCGTATAAGAGACCCGCTGGATGAAAAGAATAAAATAGTCCAGGCAAAAATGGGCATCCCGGCGAACCAGAAAAAATGGAAAAAGGTTCGGGCAAAAATTAGGGATATAAAGAAAAATCTGTACACCCGGCAAGTCGAAAACCCCACAAGGGTGGCTTGGGCAAAAAAGGGTATCCCGGTGGACTGAAAACCCGAAAGGGCGGTCCAGGAAAAAGAGGGAATGAAACGAACAACTGCGTCCAGCATGATCGTTTGTACTTTGGGTGAGACACATGGATAATCCCCAGTAGGGATCGGTTGGAAGCGTCTTGTTCAGAAGGCAGAAAGCACGGAGAGTCTTGAAGACATATGGGTTATAACCGGGTTGGAACTCGATGAGATCACGAGTTCACATTTCCATTAGGATAGATTTTCCTTTTGTGCGCAATTACCTCTTTTCAGGGATTGCTTCCTGTATATCTGCTCAGTTATGAGCCACTTTTTCAATCAATAAAATGCATATTCAGTCAAATAATTTTGTTTTTGTTTTCATTACCGCTTTGATTGCAAAAACATCCGTTTATTTTGATAAAAAATCTTTGCATTTTGAGACATAGAGGTCCCTTCCAATGCATGTTTATAGGATTGAAAGCCTGAAATCTTATTCGGAAGGTTGAGTGACCTAGGTGTTGAAATTTTGGCACGCCTGGGGCACGTTTTTATCTAACGATCTCTTTTGCAGGAGCTGTTGGTTATTTTCACTCACTTGCAGGTTGTGATGTGAAGCTTTTTGACAAAAGATTCCTGAGAAGTCCAATCAGGGACGAGGAATGGAAGAATGGTGTAAAGACGGCGAGAGAATGGCGACGATCCTAGAGGGTTAATCAAGAAGACTCTTCAAAGTCTGAGGACTGGAGAGTTGGCACGAATTCAAGGAGGTCGATTGTCTCAAAGTAGAGAGAAGTTGAGAATACAAGGTGATGAATCAGAAGAGACCGGATGAGTCTGGGAGCTCTCAAAAGTGGAAAGTTGACACTGTGGTTGGATGGTGAATGCCAGTGCTCGACGAGTCGACGGGTGTTCCGTGTCAAGTATTCCGTATCTCCCCAGCGGATTCGAGATCGGTGTTTCCTCGGCAGTCAGGCCTGAGGTTGGTTGTCTCCCCTAGAAGGTTTGAGATTGTTATCTCTCCAGCAGGTTCGAGGTCGGTGTTTCCTCAGCAGTCAGGCCTGAAAGGTTGTTGTTTCCTCAGCGGAGGTGTGCATTGGTGGTTTCTTCCCCAGCGAAGTCCCCAAGCGGATCGAGTTCAGTGGAGGTCATCCCTAGTAAGGGTTATCCTTTCCCCAACAACAGTGCTATTCCCCAGCAGGATTGGAGATTGGAGAGATATCGGGTTCCTCGGCAGAGTTGCTCGTGTCGTCCCCTGAGGGGGATACTTTTTATGCATTCATCATTTAGAGAAGCATAGCATATTGCATAGCTAATTGCGTATCATTTCCATGGTTATGGAGCATTACGCTGTAAAAAAATTTATGCATCAGCATTGCAAGCATAAGCGCGACTCAAGCCGTGGTTACCGTTTGAGAGTGGGTTTAGCCGGTTGGTGAAGAGGTTAGTCTGAGGAGTTTAGCATCATGATGTTGGAGCAACAATATTCCCCAGTAGTGTGATATTGGAGGAAAATTTTCCGTCGGGCGGAGATGGAAATGAAGATCGGAGAACGTTACGCGATCAGCGCGACTCAAGCCGTGGTTACCGTTTTTAGAGTGGGTTTAGCAAGTTGGAGGATGTTACTCTGAGGAGTTCGGCTTCGGGATTCTGGATCAACAATATTCCCCAGTAGCGCGATATGGGAGGAAAACTTTCCGTCAGGCGGAGATGGAAATGAAGATTGGAGAACGTTACGCGATCAACGCGAAAATCGGGGTTCAAATGGAGAAAAGGAAGTGCTGGGCATTTTCTGGAGAACGGGGTTCAAATGGAGAAAAGGAAGTGCTGGGCATTTTCTGGAGAACGGGATTCAATTGGAATTGAAGATTGTATCCGGGATGAGGTCCTCAGGATTGTCTTCTGATCATGTGTCACCCTAGACTTTGGTTGAGACCAACAGAAGTCGTTATGGGTGTTTTCTGAGGAAGAAATGCACATGTTACCTCAGTCATTGGGGACTTCATTCCAAAGTTTAACCACAATCGTTGAAGCAAGTGTAGTAAGAGCATCTGCCATCCGATTCTCATCTCGAGGAATATGATGGAAGTCAACCTCAGTAAAGAACGTTGAAATCCTCCTCGCATAATCCCTATATGGAATAAGACCAGGCTGATTCGTCTCCCATTCACCCTTAATCTGATTGACAACGAGGGCCGAATCACCATAGACATCAAGGTGCTTGATCCTTAGATCAATACACTCTTCCAATCCCATAATACAGGCCTCATACTCAGCCATATTATTCGTGCATTTGAAAGTTAGCCTTGCTGTAAAAGGAATATGTGTGCCCTGAGGAGTAATAATCATTGCCCCAATACCATTTCCATACTGATTTACAGCGCCATCAAACACCATACTCCATCTGGAACCAGGCTCTAGCCCCTCATCGAGTGTAGGCTCATCACAATCTTTCATTTTCAAATACAAAATCTCCTCATCTGGGAAATCATACTGAACTGACTGATAATCCTCGATCGGCTGATGTGCCAAGTGGTCAGCCAAGATACTACCTTTAATAGCCTTCTGAGCTCGATACTCAATATCATACTCAGACAACAACATCTGCCAACGGGCAATCCTCCCTGTTAAAGCAGGCTTCTCGAAGATGTACTTGATTGGGTCCATTCTGGATATCAACCAAGTCGTATGATTTATCATATACTGGCGCAAGCGCTTAGCAGCCCAAGCCAAAGCACAACATGTCTTCTCAAGCATTGAGTATCGAGACTCACAATCAGTGAACTTCTTGCTCAGGTAGTAAATAACATATTCTTTCTTCCCTGATTCATCTTGCTGACCAAGGACACAACCCATTGAATCTTCAAGAACAGTCAGATACATGATCAAAGGTCTTCCTTCCACTGGTGGAGATAGGATCGGAGGTTTGGACAGATATTCTTTAATATGGTCGAAAGCTTTCTGGCAATCCTCGGTCCAGTCATGAGACTGATCTTTCCGGAGGAGCTTTAATATTGGCGCACATGTGGCAGTCATGTGGGATATGAACCTAGAAATATAATTCAAGCGACCAAGAAAACCTCGGACTTGCTTCTTAGTTTTGGGCGTCGGCATCTCTTGTATTGCTTTGACCTTTACAGGATCAACCTTAATACCTCTTTCGCTGACAATAAAGCCCAATAAGTTGCCAGAACGGACTCCAAATGTACACTTGTTGGGATCCAGACGAAGCTTATATTTTCTCAAACGCTGAAAAAGCTTCAACAAGTGTTCTACATGTTCAACTTCCGTTCTTGACTTAGCAATCATATCATCAACATATACCTCAATCTCCTTGTGCATCATATCATGAAACAAGGTGGTCATAGCTCGTTGATACGTGGCTCCGGCGTTCTTCAAACCGAAGGGCATCACTCGATAACAGAATGTTCCCCAAGGTGTGATGAATGTTGTCTTCTCCGTATCCTCGGGTGCCATCTTAATCTGATTATATCCGGAAAATCCATCCATAAATGAGAAGACATTGAATTTAGCTGTATTATCTACCAACATATCAATGTGTGGTAGGGGAAAATCATCTTTCGGACTAGCTTTATTCAGGTCTCTATAGTCCACACACATCCAGACTTTTCCATCTTTCTTAGGCACGGGCACAATATTGGCCACCCATTGAGGATATGTAGAAGTGACCAGAAACCCCGCATCAATTTGCTTCTGAACTTCCTCTTTGATCTTTACTGCCATATCATGATGAGTTCTTCTGAGCTTCTGCTTCACAGGCACGCACTCAGGCTTCAAGGGTAGGAAATGTTGCACAATATCAGTATCTAGACCTGGCATGTCTTCATATGACCAGGCGAAGACATCAACATATTTTCGTAGCAATTCGATCAACCCCTTCTTAACAGATTCTTCCAGGAGTGCCTCAATCTTCACTTCTCGAACACAATCCTCAGACCCCAAGTTAACTGTTTCCAGATTCTCAAGATGCGGCTGAATGATCTTCTCTTCATGCTCAAGTAGACGAGTAATCTCGTCAGGAATCTCTTCAACATCATCTTCTTCCGCCTCGAATACAGGGAATTCAAAATTGGGAGATGGTGTTGGATCATTATGTTCAATGGGTCTAGAAATCAACCTGCATAATGATTTTTAGATATGAAAAGCTTTTAGAATTCAAACAAGGCAAATCATTATGCATATGAAAAGATTGATTTTATTCTATTTTTAGGGTTTTATGTGATCACCAATTTCATGCAAAAAGCAAAAAGGGAAAATAATTAGAAAATCAAACATTTAACATGAATTTATTGAATGAAAATATCATTGTATTTATGTTTCCAACAATGTCATCGCTTATCCTTTTGGCATGGGAGAAGGGTTTTTAAACAAAGTGATCATTACGTTGACTTGTGGATAACTGTAGGAATATCCACAGCGACCCAGTTGTTGCAGATCCCTCCAGGGATAATGAAATTGCCCGAATCCTCTACATCCTCTTCCAAGACATCAACAGCTTTTTCATCCTGACCAGTGTGGATAAAACCTCCACTCTTGAATAACCCTTGCGCGTTGAAGACCCCAGAAGAGAAACCAATGCCAGCCCGAGATTTATTGTCTTCCAACTCAATCATTTTTCCTAAACCAGCAGTTGCACCACACTCGATGGCCAACTTTGCATCTTTGTAGGAAACAAATGAAGGAGTTCTTTTCTTAATAGGCTCAGCTATAGATAAAGCTTGGAAAGGAGTTCCAACTTCATCCTCAGCATCAATATATGAGAAAGAAGACAAGTGGCTAACTAAGAGAGCCTTTTCTCCCCCTACCACTACCAGTTTCTTATTCTTCACAAATTTTAGCTTCTGGTGTAGGGTGGATGTCACGGCACCCTCCTCGTGAATCCATGGTCTGCCTAAGAGACAGCTATACGATGGGTGGATATCCATAACCTGTTAGGTAATCTGGAAATCACTTGGTCCAATCTTGATTGGAAGATCAACTTCCCCAATCACAGTCTTACGCGACCCATCGAAGGCTTTCACAACAACTCCACTCTGCCTCATGGGAGGCCCTTGATAAGGCAGTTTTGAAAGAGTGGATTTCGGCAATACATTTAGTGATGACTCAGTGTCCACCAGCACATTGGACATGGCGTCGTCTCTGCAATTCATGGAGATGTGTAAAGCCAAGTTGTGGTCTCTTCCCTCCTCAAGGAGATCAGAGTTACCAAAGCTCAAATTGTTACAAGCAGTAATGTTTGCAACAATGCTATCGAATTGCTCTATCTGACATCATGATCTACATATGCCACATCCAAAACTCTCTGCAGAGCCTCTCTATGGGGTTCTGAATATAGTAGCAAAGATAACACAGATATTTTGGATGGCGTTTGTAGAAGCTGGTCTACAACATTGTACTCACTCTTCTTGATGAGCCTCAGCATCTCATCACAGTCTTCTTTCTCATTGCCACTAAGGCCAACAGAAGTAGGAGTTTTTAGTACAGAGGAGGGATTAACAGCAAGTGCCGGATTCAGAGGTCTCATAGCAGTCCCAATCGGGCGTTCAACAAAATCAGCCTTAGCCTGGGGCTTTGGTGGTGCTGAAAACACGCGACCGCTACGGGTCAAACCACTTACGTCAGCAATATTAACAACAGAGGAGGTTGGTAAAGACACTTCTTTCCCATCTTCTACAGCAACAGCGTTGTAACGAAAGGGAATTGCTCTTTCGGAAGAATATGGCACCGGACCAGCAGGTTTAATGATCAGGGAAGGAGAAACCTTTTGCTTGCTACCATCATACTTAATGGTAACAGGCTCGGGCATCCGGAACACCGGGGAAATTACATTGACCTCTGGCTCATCTTCGTCAACATTCCTATTCTGAAGAATCTCAATGACTCCTTCATCCAGCATTTCCTGAAGATCCTTACGCACCTGGCGACAACCCAATCGGTTAACAGGGCATATTCTGCATCTATCATGATCGTGCTCATAATGACTGTACTCGCATAGCAAACGATGCATCTCAACCAAAGATTGTCGAATATGACTAACATATTTGACTTTGTATTTGCCAGGGCACCCCTGGACCATGTTGACAGATTTCCCATGCTCGGGCAATGGGTTCTTCTTCACATTAGGACCTACGTCCTCGAAACACAGAATGTCACATCTTACAAGGTCTTGAACCTTGGTCTTCAAAGGGTAACAATTCTCCACGTCGTGGCCGGGAGCGCCAGAATGGTATACACAATGTAATTCGGGCTTATACCACCACTGGGGGTTAGCAGGTATAGCCGGTGGGTCCCTCGGAGTGATCAACTTCCTCTTTATCAAAGAGGGATATAGTTCTGCGTACGTCATTGGAATAGGATCAAAAGTGATCTTTTTCCTCTCGTAACTCGTGCTAGTTTGATTATTGTTTCGAGGCTGGTAGGCCTGCGGTTGCGGACGGTGTTGCTGTTGCTGATATTGCTGAGGTGGTTGCTGATTGTTGCTATGCTGCTGATACTGTTAATTATCTCAAAAAATAGGTGCTATGTGAGCCACCTGGTGCTGGTTACTGACGGGACGCACAGTCTTCCTCCTCACAGAGGGTCTTCTCGGTTTTACATGGGAGGTCACAGCATGTGCATCTCCATCTTTCTTCTTTGCAAATGCCCCATAACGTTTGGCAGAAGAGCCTTCTTCTTTGGTTAGACGTCCTTCTCTAATCCCTTCTTCTAAATGCATCCCCATATTCACCATCTCGGTGAAGTCAGAAGGAGCGCTAGCAATCATCCACTCATAGTAGAATGAACTCAAGGTCTTTAGAAAGATCTTGGTCATTTCCTTCTCTTCTAGCGGAGGCACGATCTGTGATGCCACTTCTCGCCACCTCTAGGCATACTCTTTGAATGTTTCTTTGTCCTTCTGGGACATGGCCCTCAATTGATCTCTATCGGGAGCCATATCCACATTATACTTGTACTGCTTGACGAAGGCCTTGCCAAGGTCGTTGAAGGAACGGATGTTCGCACTGTCTAACCCCATGTACCATCTCAGGGCGGCACCGGACAAACTGTCCTGAAAGTAGTGGATGAGCAATTGGTCATTATCAGTCTGAGTAGACATCTTCCTGGCATACATGACCAGGTGGCTGAGAGGATAAGTATTCCCCTTGTATTTTTCAAAGTCGGGGACCTTGAATTTCACAAGAATATTCACATTGGGAACCAAGCACAGTTCGGCTGCAGACTTGCCGAAAAGATCCTTTCCTCTAAGAAACTTCAATTCCTTGCGAAGCTCAAGAAATTGATCGTTCATAGCGTCCATCTTCTCATAGACATCTGGGCCTTCAGACGGCTCAGAATGATAGATGGTGTCGTCTACCCTAGGCATGGTATGCACGACAGGATGAGGAACAGCAAGGACCGGGCTAGATGCCGGCATAGAAGCAAAAGTTGGAGCAGGACCCTCGGGCATGAAATTAGGAGGCATCCCCCACGGGAATCCAGCTGGCATAGTCGCTGGAGCAAAATGTGCACTGGCTGCAGGCACAGTTGAGAAGACAATCTCAGAGATGACTATCCTCTGGGGAGGAGTTGAAGGTGTTGGAGAAGACTGGCTCTGGGCAGCCAGGAACGATTCCATCAAAGCACTTAGTCTGGCCACTTCCTCCTTGAGTTCACGGTTCTCTTGCTCTAATTGATCCATCAATCTTAAAGTGTTGGCTCTAGTGTGGTACCGGTGAGTCAGCTTGTCTTCAAAATAAATGAAGAACACAGAGTTAGACCACAGGACAAGAAGCCGGGAACCAAAACCTACTTATGCACATGATGCATGCGATGTTTGTGCAGATGATTTGTTTTTATTTCAAAGGAACTCTAGGGTTTTATTTGCAAATTTTGGAAATATTAACTATTTATCACATATGGAAATATCTCATCAAATAATATCAGGAGAAGGAAGTACAACATTTGTCAATCATATACAAGAGAAAAGGAAAATAATCATCCTATGGATCCCTAGAAACAATCATCTAAAGCTCGAGACACAGGAAGATAGGGTGCGCGAAGTCTCTTCACCTCCCTCTCGTAGGCTGCTTCCATATCCGCTTTTTCCTTGGCGAGTCGATCGTACTTCCTCTTCCAAAACTTGGAAGACTGAGGAAGTAGAGAAGTCCACGCATCGTCAGGGTCATCAATAACTTGATGCTCGAGGATTTCAATCAAAGCATCCTTCTCTCTAATCTGCTGAAGCAACTCTTCTCTTTCACGGATCCAGGCACGTGATAGGTCTTTGTCTCTCAACTCCTCTACTCCTTGGTTAGGGAGGGTTGAAGGCCCGGCCATAACCAAAGGTGTAGGTCTCGGATACTCGTAAGGCATGAGATACTCAGACGCTCTCTTCCTAACCCAAGCAGTGTAAGGCTCCATAGCAACACAATTCTTAGGACCCAACTCCTTCCTTCCTTTCCTATGAATCTTGCGCCAAGCGCGGACCATTCTGCCCTTCAAGCCTTGGGGATCTTTGCCCTCCTGAAAGAACACACCCTCTAACAGAATGTTATTAGGTTTATCCTTTAGGGGGAACCCAAGCTGACGACGTGCTAAAACAGGGTTGTAGTTAATCCCACCACATGTACCAAGAAGAGGCACATTGGAGAATTCACCATAAGAGTCGATAATCTGCACACCATCATACACACGGTCATACCAAGAGATATCATCATTAGTGAGAGACATAAGTCTCGTGGACCACCGTAGACATCCTTTGTTCTCCTTGAAAGCGACCGTCTGAGGTAAGTGAGAAATAAACCACTTATACAACAGAGGCAAACAGCACACAATGGCGCCACCACCCTTTGTATTCCTCATATGCAAAGAGAAATAAGTATCACCCAACAGAGTCGCAACAGGATTATGAGTAGAAAAGATCCTAATAGCGTTCAAATCCACAAACTTATCGATGTTGGGAAACAATACCAATCCATAGATGAGAAGTACAAATATGGCTTCAAAGGCATCCTCACTCATAGCCTTCCCATAGATAGTAGCTTGAGCAATGAGGAACTCAGAAGGGAGACCTTGAATTCCACCTTTGGTAGTCATATGAGCATCAACCAGAGATTCATCTATGTGCAACATGTCTGCTATCTCTTGAGAAGTAGGAACATTATCTAAGCCACTAAACGACACTTGGTCTAGAATAGGTATACCCGCAAGATAAGCATACTTCTCAAGGGTAGGCAAAAGCTGAAAGTCCGGAAACGTGAAGCAACGGTACAAGGGATCATAAAACTACACCAATACACTCATCAACCCGTCGTCCACCTGAGTAGTCAGAAGAGGAAGAAGCTTCCCAAAACGAGCTTTAAAACCCAAAGGATCTAATACATAGGATGTCAGATTCCTTAACTCTTTCAAATCTGGTTGTCTGAAGCTGTTCTTCTTTGTATTCCTTCTTTGTCTTTCCATGTCTGAAATTTTTGCAAATAAACCCCTTAAGTTCCTTGAAAATTTCCATTATTATTGATGATATGGATGCAAATGGATGTATGAATGCATGAATGCAACAATCACACTCAAGGATCAAGCAAAGCACACCAAGCAAAGGTCATGGGATGGATCATATTATCCTTAATATCAATCATCCATTTTGATGGATTATGGTTTACACCTTATCTACACCCAAGTTCCATTGATATTAAGGATATATGAACGGATCAACCATGAATCAAGGGTTTGTTGCAAGTCACGAGCCTGGAGTTTAGGTTAAGAACCACCCAAAGGGAGTGTACTAGGGTTTAAACCTGCCAAACATGTTATACAAGAGGTTCCCATAGTCATCATCCCATCTTTCGGATATTATCGTGAAACGACTACTCGTATTCCAAAAATATTCTCAAGAGAGACTCTTATGAGTGTAGTATCGCGTAACAATCGTATCAAATCTTACACTTGAACGACTTTCGCACTACATCCTAAAAATAGGCCAATATCGGCATGGTAAACTAAGGTCCTTGGCTTCTAAGGTCTATATTGGAAAGAGTAATGTCTAACCACAACTTACTTGTGTGACATTATTGATCCCAACATGACCTCCACCAAGTGAATGGACTTGCAAGTCAACTTGCTAAGGAATAACTCCACACAAGTCAACAAGACTACGCCATTCTCCTATCCTAAATGCACTCGAGTCTGGGTATAGAACTCATCTCACAAATATCACCAAGCATACAAGGAATTGACATCAAGCAAATCAATCATTACATACAATACAGTAATCCCAAATTGCACAAAAAATATGTCACAAAACAATACAATACAACAAGGATGAAAGGTAGGCAAAACCCACTAGGCAAAAATCCCCAGCAGAGTCGCCACTTTTCTGTAGCGGGGTATTTGTTACCATTAGAGATATTGACTAAATCCAAGGTAAATCATACAAGTCGAGTCGCCACCGCACTTCTATTTATCCAAAGGAATGGTTAGAAAGCGAACAAAAACCTAATAGTTTTAACAAAAACTAGCAAAAGAAACAGAGATCTGGGTAAGGGGGTTGGTTATGCAATGGGAAGGTGTTAGGCACCCAAAACATCCTAGGTACTCCTAGGGAGCCCCTTTTCATACTTGTGAAGGTTGTTGTCTTGTGAAAATTTTGTTTGTGCAAACATGATTGAAGAGATGAGAAGAGAATGTACAAGTTATTTACATTTTGTGTTTGAATGGATAAACCCATTGCCTACGTACCATCTTATAAAAAGATTAGGATCAAAACCTCGTAGTTCGGGCTAAAAATCTCAAAAAGGAATTGGTGAATTGATTGGTCCAAAAGCCTTAAGGTTTTTTGTTATCAAAGGGAGAAAACTCAACCAGACCACAAATCCACCATGTGAGGATAGCTTCAACATGCTAGTGAGGGGTTAACCCTATAATAAGCATGGAAGACTCATTGTCCATCACTAAGGATATAGGTGAGTATTATATCTACCACAAGGATAACTCAAACCTAATAGCTAAAGGTTATGAAAAATTTGATTAAAGAAGTGGCCATTGGAACCACAAAAGACATTTGAATGGATTATATTTACCAAATCAGAAGTATATACAAAATTGGTCAAAATTGACTTAAAGATTCAATTCAAAATAAGTGTTATGAAAAGAAAGTTTGAAAATCAAAAGCATAAGGCTTAGGTTTCTAATGTTTGAAAACAATGGTTCAATGTTTGCACAAAAAGGGTTTTGGCTTGGGTTAGAGTGGAGAGATGAAGAAGAAGGGCTAAGTCCTAAGGAAGACAAGAAGAGAAGGGATAAGAAATGATACCACACTAGGAGTTCCTCTCTTGAAATCATATTGATGATCCAAGTAGCTCCCATCCTTTGGAATAAGCAACCATAAAGCATAAGCAATTAAACAAGTCTCATAAGAGATCCTCAATGTATCTTGTATCTTCCACTTGGATGAACATGGTAATGGTCCCCCAATTGAGCTCTCATAGAATTCCCTAGCACAAAACCACACACATCAAAAGTTCCATGAAGTAAAACAAGAATGGACAAGAGTGAGTTTAGAGATTTGGTCCTTTCTAATTCATCTTCATCATTAAGATCCTTTTACTCCAATTTTGCATAAGGAAGGTCCTAGAATCTAAGTCCAATTCTCCATTTCTTTGCATAGGGAAAGTCCTAGAAACTAAGTCCATTTCTTTGCATAGGTCCACAACAATCAAATCAAAAGAACACAAGCACAATAATATATACACAATTATGTGCTCAAATGAGCAAAAGGCAAATGGCACTAACATAAACATGGGCTCAAATGAGCAAAGGGAAAAAGCAAATGAATAATATGTGCAAGAATTGTAAATTGCATAAAGTAAATGTTAATTGTCAATAGTTAGTGTTAGTAGTTAGTGTGCCATAAGGCAAATTTAGCGCTGTTAAGCAATCGTAATTGGACTTATGTAGAAGTCACAACTATCCGAGGCCGGTCAATAATAATGTAGGCAACAAACACAAGTTAGGAGTCTTGATTAGTGAACCAAGTCCCAACAACTTGCCATGCCAAAAAGGAGAAGAGAATTGATCTTGTATTGGTTTAAGCCTTATGCATGATTTAGAAGACAACATATCCTTAATGCAAAGCCATTCACTTGATCAATTGATCAAGATGAATTAGATTTGAATCAAGGAAGATTAAATCTCCCTAATCAATGCCAACTTATCAACCTTCAACTCATTGATCAAAAAGAAAAAGAAGTAGAAGAAGAAGAAGGAGATGAATAATGGAAATGACAAAATTAAAGTGAATTAAATGGAATACAATATACCAATCCTCATATGTTGACCAATAACATTGAAAGTCAAGGTCAAACAATCAAAAACAGAAGTGAGATGAAGATTGGATGTCAAGAAATGAATAAACTATTTTTGGCATTTTTTTAATATTAAAAATAAACTTGAATTAAAATATTAAAGAAAGGTCAATCTTCAAAATCACTTCAAATCAACCTTGAAAGGTCCAAGTAATTTATCCCAAGCTCAACAAGGTCAAACAAAGTTTGACAAAAAATTTCAGCATTTTTAAAAGTCAGAAACTATTTTTAATCAATTAAAAGTGAATAAAAATAACCTAATTGAACTAAAATCTCAAATAAATCTCAAATCAATTCATAGATCCATCATCATTCAAATAGGTTAGGAAAATATTTTTGCATTTTTTGAATATCAAAAACTATTTAAAATGAATTAAAACTAACCAGAAAAGAGAAAATTCACAAAAAATATCAAATGACAAAATAAAAAATATTAAAAATCAGAAATAGAACTAGAATTTATTTGGGAAATAATGCAATTGGTCCCATAATTTTTGGATTAAAAATGAAAGAGATATGATTTTTTGAAATAAAAGGAATTTAAGAAAATAAAAACAGAAATTATAAAATGCAAAAAAAGGAGGAGCGTTGGATCTGAGCTCATTAATTGAGCTGGCAGATCACACGCTCCTAAGGCGCGCGCCTATGGTGGTCTCTGGTCAATGCGTGCGCATGGGAAAGAATTAAAAGTCATAACAATGAATGATCCTGATTGAATCTGGAAAATGGATCAAGCGGTCCAGATTTAAACTGGAGGTGATGAAGCCACCGGAGCCACCGTCTTCTCCGGTGAGCTTCCAGATTCCGGCCAAAATGCAGAAATTCAAAAGGCAACCAAAACGTGCGATCTATACATCAATAGAAAGCTGGGATGATGTACATCATCCCTATACCATCCATTTTCATTCTAGATCTCTATGATTTGAGAAATCAGAAGTTGAAAAATCTGGTGTTCATCATGAACTCAATGAATTGCAAAAATTAGAAGCATAAACATGATGCCTCTATTGAGAGGACTTCAGCCAACACAAAATCTAAGCCAATAGGTCAATGGATTAGGAGAATCGAAGAAAATACCAGTTGGAGTTCAAGTTTGAGTTCTGGTGATTTGAGCTTGAAACCTTGCTTGCTTTATCAAAACAGAAGTTCAATGAAGTGTATAATTAAGGTCTAGAAGCATTAGATCTATGAATACAACCAAATGGAGCTGAATTCTAGATCTAAAAATTTTAAGAGAAATGAAACTTGCTTCTTTAGTGATGGTTAGGGAATGAATTCTGCAACATTTCAGGTTGAAATTGGGCGTCCCAAATGGAGGGAAAGAAGCCTCTATTTATAGAGAAATTGGCAAGGAAAGTGTGAGATGATCTGTGTGCATGAATTTGGATACCACTTGCATGGGCTTGCATGATCATGCACAAGGCCCAAAAGCAATGCCAAATGCAAGCTGAGTTCAAATGCCAAGGGTTTGGACGTGTAATTTGCTCTGAATTGGCTTGTGCAACAAGATTTCAACATGAATTCCACAATTGAACCTAATCATTCACCTCTTCGAAAATACCATTTAGAAAATCCAAGCATAGGCATATGGGTAATGGTTGGAAAGGTATTGATGTAAGGAACAATTGTTATGTTGGTAAAAAATCCATTTGGAATGTGGAAATTTATGAAATTTGAGTTTAAAGTGTGATATGCAAAACATGTCAAGGCAAAGTTTCTAAAATTGGCCAACTTTCAAGCCCTTATGTTTTGAAGATTCAAGCTTCAAATAAAAAACCCTCCAACATGAAAGTTGTAGATATTTTCAAGATAATCAAAATGGACTTAAATTTTGCATCATTTGGATTTTTGAGGAAGGAGTTATGGGCACTAGAAGTTGGACTTTTTTGACTTTTAATGCCTTTGGCCAAAAAGGACCTATAATGTCTTACGTTATCACATGTATTTCCTTTGAGATTTTGAAATTTTGTTCAACATGGCATTTGAATTAGACATCTCAAGCTTTCCAATGCATTTTATCCCACCTCAAAATCATAAAAAATGAATGAGTTATGTCTTTGGGAAATTGACCCAAAATTAGGGTTTCAGTCAAAATGACCTATAATGTATTAGAATGGAAGATGGTTTTCAAAGCTTCAAATCAAATTTTGATGAACATGAAAGTTGTTCATATTGCCCTTAAGAACGTTTTTTCTTTTGGAACCATCTCCATTTGACCAACACATAAAAAGTTAGGTCTCAGTGCATTTCAAAATAGTCAGATGAATTGACTGATCAACTTCTCAAGTTCACAACTCATATCTTGATGAATTGATGATTGAGGATACTCAAATAAGTTCAAATATTCATTAAATGAAGAGTTAAATAACTTCCCTTGATTTTATTTGACCATGGGCTAAGGTTACTTCATGAGCAAGGCATTGTAGTGCACAGATGAATTAGGGCTTCTCTGGGGAACAAAACCTCAAATCCTTTGACTTGCTTTGATCAAAGATGATGCATTGGGATACTAGGGAGGCATATTTGATGGATGAGAGCTTTGGGAACCATTACCATGCTTGCTATCATCTCCTCTTGGCCTTATCTTTGTACCAATGATCTCCTAGAAGCTTTGGACTTTGTGATTGCTCAAGCTACAAACAAAAGATGTTAGTGACATACTTTTGTGCTTTTGGTTAATAAACAAAATGAGAAAAGCAATGATATACAATTCAAGCATGCTTGGTGATCTCAAACCACTCACAAGGAGTCCCACCCAAAGGGAAAAGGAACTAAGATGCTCAATGATCCTTGAGGCTATGTAATGCAATGTTATGATGCCATGAGGGATCTTAGGGATAAAATTGGGGTCTTACAGTGAAGAGAACTATCCAACTAATGATCTTGAATTATCTGTTATTGTTTTAACATTGAAGGTATGGCGGCATTACTTGTATGGAGTACGTTTTTAGATGTTTAGTGACCATAAGTGTTTGAAATACTTATTTGACCAGAAAGAGTTGAACTTGAGACAGAGGAGATGGATGGAGTATTTGAAAGACTTTGATTTTGAGCTTAAGTATCACCCTGGGAAAACAAATAAGGTTGCAGATGCCTTAAGTCAAAAAGAGATGCATAAAGCTGAGTTAATGATGTTAGAATACACATTGTTGGAAAAGTTCTGAGATCTTAACCTTCAGTTTAATTGGACGCAAAATGGTTTGAGAATGGGAAATTTGAATGTTACTTCTAACCTAAAGGAAGAAATCCAGCAAGGACAAATGATATATGAGAAGTTGCAAGAGATGTTGACTCAACCAGGTTTCACTCAATCACTAGATGAAGTTGTTCCTTTTAATCAAAGGATTTGTATCCCGAATGATGCCGAACTGAAAAGAAAAGTTTTAAAGGAAGCCCACAAGGGGGCGTTTACCATACATCCAGGTTCATCGAAGATGTATCAAGACTTAAAGAAGGACTACTGGTGGCCTGGAATGAAAAAGGATATTGCAGAGTATGTGTCGGAATGCATAATGTGCCAACAAGTAAAGATTGAACATCAGAAGCCAGGTGGTTTATTGTAACCTTTAGAGATTCCAGTTTGGAAATGGGATAGTATTTCAATGGATTTTGCAGTAGGGTTACCTCGGAACCAAGGTGGTTATGATTCAATTTGGGTGATTGTTGATCGGTTAACTAAGTCCGCACACTTCTTGGCTGTGAAGACTACTTGCAAGGTAAGTCATCAGGCACGGTTGTCCATTTCAGAAATCGTAAGACTGCATGGTGTCCCAACCAGTATTGTGTCTGATAGGGATCCAAAGTTTACTTCAAGATTTTGGAGGGCATTTTAACAAGCTATGTGATCGAAGTTGTGTTTAAGTACGTCTAGTCATCCTCAAATGGATGGTCAAACTGAGAGGAAGATACAAATATTGGAGGATATGTTAAGAGCTTGTGTACTTGAAAGTGGAGGAAATTGGAAGGAGCTTTTTCCATTGATTGAATTTGCATACAACAATAGTTACCATGCAAGTATCGGGATGGCTCCTTATGAAGCCTTGTATGTACGGAAATGTAGAACACCTTTGTGTTGGACGGAAGTTGGTGAAGAAAGAATCTTAGGACCGGAAATTATTCAAGAGACTACGAAAAAGATAAGGATGGTTCGTGATAAGATAAAGAAAGAACAAGATCGCCAAAAGAGCTACGCAGATCACAGAAGAAGACCATTAGAATTTAATGATAGTGGTCATGTATTTCTAAAGGTGACTTTGAGATTGAGACTGAAGGGATCTTTTAAGTCACGGAAGTTAAGTCCGAGATACGTAGGACCATACCAGATTATAGAGAGGATTTGTGAAGTAGCTTACAAATTAGCCTTACCACCTTCTCTATCATAAATGCATGATGTTTTTCACGTATCTCAACTTCGAAAGTTCATTCCAGATTCTCTTCGGCCTATTCTTCTAGATTCAATAGAAGTAGAAGCAGACCTAACTTTCAAACCTCTACCAAGTCATATTGTAGGATGGGAAATTAAGGTATTGAGGAATAAGGAGATCCCTCTTGTTAAGGTTCAGTGGGATGAATCACATCCGAGCAATGCTACTTGGGAACTGGAGTCTGAAGTGCGAGAAGTTTACCCTCATCTCTTCCAGGTAATATTTAAATTCGGGGACAAATTTTATTTTAAGGGGGGGTGTAATACCCCGTATTTCCTTAAATACTCAAATTCATATTAATTGAGATCAACTGAGTTCTTATGTGCTCTAAAAGTTATCAGTTGGGATAAATAGAGTAAATAGTGAATCCAGATTGACTTAATTAATATTAATTGGGAAATTTTGGTAACACTAATAATGGGTCAATTGCTCTAGTATAACAAATATTAAAATTGTAGTATCACTTGGGATATTTGTTACTACTAATAACCTTTTCTAACAATACAATCCTAGTGGCAAATGGTGGCCACATGTTTTCTGTCCAATACCTACCAACCTTGTGTACCACTTCATTTTCCTCTAGTTATCAGTAGAAGCACTGGCAGAGGAAAGGAAAAATTTAGAGAGTGAAGGAAGATAAGCTTGAGAAGATTAGGAGAAATAAGGACTTGGAAGAACAAGATCATCATATTCATTTCATCACCTCATCCTCAACAACTCCTCCTCTTTTATTTCTAAGGTGGGTTCTAGGTAGAACTTTAGATTTAGAAGTTAGTGTTTGATGAACCCTGGAATTGATAGTATGATAGATGATATTATGATGAGTTTCTCCATGAATCATGTGAACCTCCATTGATGATGCTTCTATATGTGTTGTTGTATTTGTTGAATTCTTGTGATATAATGATGTGGTTGTTGCTTGATTGTGTTTATGATTGTTAGGGAAAATAAGAATATACATGTGGTAAGGTGTTTTTGATGTGTTTTCATGGTTATGTTAAGAGATTGGTTGCTACGATTGGAACAAATATTATGCAGGTTGAAAACATAGTTGTTGCAGAAGAAAATTTAGGATTTATGCTGAGACCAATTGATTGGTCCTGAAACTTTTTCCAGACCAATCGATTGGGTAAAGCTTTTGAGTTACAAAGAAGTGGAAAATATTTGGGACCAATCGATTGGTCCTTAGTAACACTCGATTGTATGGTTTTTATTTTTTGAAGAAAATGAAATTTTTGCAGGGCCAATCGATTGACAGTGGACTCCAATCGATTGCATGAACTTACTGACTTTGAAAATTGGAAATTTTTTCAGCTGTCAATCGATTGAAAGTTAGCATCAACCGATTAATCCTTTGCTTTCTTTGAAAAACAAAAAAAGTGAGATAGACCAATCGATTGGGCCTCCCTAACCAATCGATTGGCTCATGCCTAAACCTTCAAATTTCATTTCTTTGATGTTCCTAAATGTATTGCATCAACTATTAATCAATTATCATGTTATACTTGTATTGAATCAATATTAAATGTGAGAATTACCTATTGAATCAAGTGAGTTAACCTAGTGATTATTTTAGGATATAAGCTAGACTAATAACTTAGATAACATTAGAAAGCGACATTCGTTTGTACGTTACCTATGTGAAGGTCGTGAATGAATGGTTGATATAGTTGAGAGTTAGACGCTTTGTATGGAACATGTGTTGTGGTTGTATGATGTTGGTGAATGAAGTCACAAGTGATTGATGAATCTAGTTATGTTTTATGGAACTGATCACGTATTTAGAAGGTTTTACTCTTGATGGTGTACATCCCTATTTGAGATGCTTAGATGAGTAAGCAATGGGATGTGACTCTAATGATTTGTGCCTCAATTGGATTTGAGCCCCAACCATGGCGGACGTGGGGGATAGGTGGAAACCAAAGTGGGTTAGAGGCCCATATGGTGAAAGATACCCTAAGTGGGTGTCGCATCGCGCGAAAAACCGGCGGGAAAACAAGAACAACAGAGCCGCCACCGTGCGTTATTTATCCCAAAAGAGGGAAAGGAAACGCTCAGAGTAAACCTGGAAAAGACATGGTCTCGCGACCAAAGAGTATGGGTTCGGGAGTCGGTTATGCGAAGGGAAGGTATTAGCACCCCTACGCATCCGTAGTACTCTACGGGATCCACGCACAAAAGGAAGGATAAATTGGTTGCTAAACACTGCTCAAATACTCACACACACTGGCTGAAAGAGACACAAGAAACTGACTGAAACTGACTCGGCAGGATATCGCATCCTGGGCCTACTTAGTCTATCAGGCATAGACATCAGAGTCGAAGTAGTTCGGATTGGGGAAACGACACATGCTCGCTAGGATATCGCATCCTATGCATACGTATCTTCTCGGACGAGAGGAGAATCAGAGCATTCGTAGCTCGGCTGACACGCACACAAACAAAACACAGGCAAAGGCAAACGTGGAGCCCGACTGCCAATCACTGGACTTATGTCAGCATCCGAACCAGGACACACACAAAGAGGCAAACGTGGAGCCTGAATGCCAATCACTGGACTTACATCAGCATCCGAACCCAAACACATACAAGAAGGCAAACGTGGAGCCTGAATGCCAATCACTGGGCTTACATCAGCATCCGAACCAAAACAACACAACAGATAGATAGGGAGTCGGGGACTCAGCCTATAACTGTCAAACACACACAAACAGACAGACAGCAAATGCTAAGGAGTCACGGACTCGAGCCTAGCAAAGGTCAGACAACACACACAAAAAGAAAAAGGGCGCCCGGAGAGATCAGCTCAATCTCCTGCCTACATACTTCATCTGGTGTGAAGATCAGGGCGATGTAGTTCCCCTACGCAGGGATAAAGGACTAGCCTAACCAGATAACAGAGGGAGACGCAACTAGGGAGACTACGACTCGAGCCTAGATGTTATCATGCAAAATCATCCCTAAGTTAAGGTTTCTAGCTAAATGGCACAAGGGCCAACCTATCCTAAGCATGGCTCACACAGGAAGCAAGCCACACACACTTAACTTGCACAGGAAGCAAGCCAAGCAAAACCTAACTTGCACAGGAAGCAAGTCTAAACTAATCCTAACTTGCACAGGAAGCAAGTCAAACAATCCTATCTTGCACAGGAAGCAAGTCAAACAATCCTACAAGCACAGATAGCACACGCTATACACAAACAAGCGGCTCAAACAAGGGTTAGGTTTTAGTCAAGGGGTCATATCAACCTCGACAAACAAACCTCTGGAATGGGGTGAATGTGCTCTTAACCTTGCCATTGAGGGGCTAAGGTGAAGCAGACGAAAGGTGGGTGAAGATAAGACTTCACAGCTCTTATCCCTGGCCTGGGAGAGCTCAAGACAAGAATGTGTGGGTTCAGAAAGTGGGAACCCTTCTACACATTTAAAACTGACTCAACTGTACAATTGTACAAGATCTTGGGTTTGTATCTGCAATGCATCAACACAGTGGTGTGAGCAAAAGCAGATGACACACTGAATAGTGGGGGATAGATTGCATATCCCTACCTTCCACCAATTGCCTCTTCACTTAGGAGGACTTTGACTCTATGCAAGGACAAAGTTAAACATCCACAAACATTGCCTCTTAAGGAGGACTTCAGACAGTTGCCTGGCCAAGTAACAGGCCAGGTCTTCCAGACTACATGAAGTAAAAGAGACATACCTCAATGCAAATTGCTTATACAAGCAAAGCAAAGCAAAAAGTTCACAAGGAACTAAGCAACTAAAGCACCTGAAACAGTCAAGCAGATGTTAGTATGCAACTTCAAACAAAACAAACAGAAACAGACACCAACAGTCAATTAGAGGCACATGGATGTGCAAGGCACAAGGCTTAAGGCATGTGAGCCAAGCCACCTACAAAACACACAAGTTAGTCATGATATTTAAGCAAGCTCAGTCGAAAGAAGTGGTCTCATTGGTCATTTGTTGGTCAACCTGAAAACACAAGCTCAAAAGTGAGTAACAGGACCACTAGGACAAGCCTAGGGTCAAAAATGAATGAGAAAGTCAAAACAGCAAAGGGCAAGTGTCCAAAATCATGTTCAAACCATTAAGAAACACAACCAATTGGGTTCACATTCATATCAATCATCATCATCATTTCATGAACAAATTAGGTCAAGGTATAGCAAACAGAAGCTCATAGAAGTCAACAGCAAGACTTGCATCAAAAGCAATCTTAAACATTTCCAAAAATCACCAAATAAATCATGACCAATCACAACCCACAGCATGGTAAGCATGTCAAATTTCATCTCATTTGGAAAAGAGGAAGGCAGTCAATGAAAATCAGAAAGTTAAAGCAATTTTGAACATGCTCAAAGAAGTCAACCAAACATGCATCAACTTAGAAAAATCATAAGTCAGAGATGGTGTATGATAAATGAATGGGACCAAAACCATGGCAAAGATGAGGATGTCTAGTTATCTCATGTAAAATTTCATGTCCATCCAATAAAGTATGAGAATTTCACAAATGAAATGGGAACAAGTGTCACACAAGGTCAACATATGACTAACCAGGGGAGAAAATCTCAAACAATTAGGAAAATGCCTCAACTAATTCCAAGAAAATTCACATGTAAACTAGACATACACGAGTAGGTTCATGCAAAAAATCAGATCAATTGGAGGTCAAGAAGCATGGATACAAAAATCAGCAAGTTGGACATCAATGGTGTGACACAAATTGTCACACCCTAATTCAAAAAATCATAACTCTCAAACCACATAAGATAAATTCACAAACTCTACACCAAAATCACCATGAATGTGTCTAGTTTAAGCACAAAAAATTTGGGAGCCATTGGATACATTCTCATCATTTCACAAATGTTTTGGCAAAGTGTACAAGAATTGGTCACATGTCACAAACCCTAGCACCAATTAGAAACCAATCATCCAAAAATTCTGGAAAAAATGTGATAAAAAACTAGAGATGGAGATGAACGCCACACAAAAATTCCCATGAAATTTGGATTTGAAATAAATAAGTTATGATTTTTGCAAGTTTGTGGGACAAAGTGAAATAATTATTGAAATGAATTTATTTAAATGAATTAAAGTGGATTAGGAATTAAAAAGAGAAAAAAACACAGCCACCCATTAATCCTAGGTGGCGGTTGGCTTTGCTGAAAAAACAAAACTCAGCGCTCCTTTTTAATATATGTTTCATAGAAGGCGCTAAATAAATGAATTGGCATTGCGCCCCAGTGGTAAAACACTTGGTATTTGAAGCAAAGGTCTGGGGTTCGAATCCCCCTCGCCCCAGATCTTTTGGCAAACGCGAAAACAAAAGGCAAAGCATGTAAATGTTTGCTACAGTAAAAGGTTGCGAAAACAAAAGGCAAAGCATGTAAATGTTTGCTACAGTAAAAGAAATGCCCAGTATTCAAAAGGCAAAGCATGTAAATGTTTGCTACAGTAAAAGAAATGCCCAGTATTCATAACAGAAAAACATTTACAGTATTCATGTTAAAAAGAAAATGTTCATCACTACAAACCCAGGTCAAATTTTTTTTTTTAAAATCAAAAAACAAATATACCAATGTGTGCATCTCATCATGTACATTAATAATCCCACAACCATTAACATTGATTCAAGCTATTAAGAGAAAAATAAGCAAAAGCATATTCACACATCAAACTTTAACATGGCATAACTTTCAAAATAGCCAACCATTTTTAGTGGTTCAAGTTCCAAAACGACCAGCACAAAGAGCTCTACACAAAGCAATGCATGATTTAGAAAAAAGAGTGACTCGAGTTCTTACCAAAATTGAAGGACAGTCGTGGTACAGATGTTGTTTGGTGTATTTGCTCAAAACAGATGCTCAACAAACTTCCACAAGGTGAATGGTGAAGGAAGCTTGGCTTGAGATAGCTTGAAATGGCTCTAAATAGTTTCTGCCATTAATGAAGCTCTTCCAAAACAGTCCATGAACATGGCTTTACAGCTGCAAAATGATGGTTGAAACAGGTCCACAATGTTGTATGGATGTTGTTTTAGGCAAGGTAATGTTCAGTTCTTTGGAGTTTTTGACAGATTTTACAAAATGAGCAATGAGCCAAATGAGAGAGAGAGATTTTTTTTCTGTTAGAATGTGGCTGCTATTAGTGTGTAACATGACAGAAAAATGATGAAAAACCTGCTATGTTGTGGTACAAAGGATGGTCCATGGATATGTGGGATATGGTGGTTGCAAATTGTACTTTTCTTCCCATTTTCAAGCAACTAGGCATGGCTATGTGATGGGTGTAAGTACTTGCACGAAAATGACTTGTAACATGACCAAAATATGATTTCTAAACATGTTTGAATGGCCAAATGGTAAAAAAAAAAGATTATATCAAAAAGTCAACCCTTGGTCAAACTTGAATTTAAATGAGACAAGTCAAAAAATGCCATTTTGATTGGTGAAGTTTTGGCTCATGAAATTTATATTTTTGGAAAGAGGGGATCAAATGTGACTTGTAGGAAAAAACCCCACCAAAATTGGCCAAACGGTTTGAGAGATATGGTCTTCTGAAGTTCAAGATTTTCTGAAATCGATTCGATCATAACTTGCCAACCACACATGGGAATTGAGAGTTCTAGGACTTTTTGGAAATGGGAGAACAAGATCTTCAACTTTCATGTTGGGCAAAAATTCATTTGAGGCTTGTATCAAAATGTAGGTTTGAGGATCAAGACTTTCCATTTATGGTAGGTTTCAGTTACAGGCCCAGTTTCCATTTTGGGAAATTTTTGATCTGGCTCCAAATTCTTCCATGATGGTGTTTGACATGATATATGATGACTATTTGGACATGAATAAGATCTCACAAACCATTTCCTTTCATCAAATCACTGATTAAATAGGCAGTTGACCAACAGTTGACTTTTAGGGTTTCTGACTGATTGTGCATTGACTGATGATTTCCAAACCCTAATTCCTTGAGAACTTGACTTCAAATGATGTCCCAAGTTGTATGAACTCTTGATTATTGATCATGGTGCCCAAATTCCACAAGAATGGCCACCATCCACTGCCTTGACTGACAGTTGACTTTTTTAGGGTTTTTGACTGTCTGTGTATGAACTGATGATCTCCAAGTCTTCAACCCTTGACCAAAATACTTCAAATAGACCTCCAAGCCATGTGAACTTGTTGGACAAACCCCAAGGCCTTGGCTCCCTTGAGAATTGGGCTTGCTTGCTTGACTGACTGATCTCCTGATCAGTTTGACCCAATTCCTTGATTGGCTTGCACTTGAGGCAAAAGAGGCAATGCAATGCTATGCAATGGACCATGATATGCTATGACCTAATATGAAAATGTATGTACAATGATGGGTGCAAATTTGAGGTGCTACAGCTGCCCCTATTCAATCAGCTGGGAACCCGAATGGATGAGAGCAACGGCTGTCAGACTTTCAGGGTAAACAGGGATTGAATACCAAGAACCGTAGAATTTGCACAATGCAGGGATCCACCAATGGAAACGTCCACTGGGATTTGATATTTATTGCTGGGTATATTTTTTTGGTTTTTTTTTTTCAAGGGCACAGCCACATCCAGTCATCGCAATGACGATGAATGGGAAAAGAAATCACAACTAGATGCCAACGGACAACTAGGAAAAACTCGACGTTTACCAAGACCAACGGAGAGGTAACCAGACATTAATGAATGAATGGCAGGGATACAACCATACGTCAACGGACGAAATGGGAAAAACTCAACGTTTACCAAGACCAACGGAGAGGTAAATCCACATGGGGATAGGTACAACTAGACGTCATAGGATGACTAGGAAAAACTCGACGTTTATCGACACCAACGGAGAGGAGGAAACCCTACTGGGGAGAGTGAACACAACCAAATCATCAACGGATGATTGGGAAAAACTCGAAGTTTATCGACACCAACGGAGAGGAGGATACTTCACTTGGGAAGGAGGACACAACCAAATCATCAACGGATGATCGGGAAAAACTCGACGTTTATCGACACCAACGGAGAGGAGAATACTTCACTTGGGAAGGAGGACACAACCAAATCATCAACGGATGATCGGGAAAAACTCGACGTTTATCGACACCAACGGAGAGGAGAATACTTCACTTGGGAAGGAGGACACAACCAAATCATCAACGGATGATCGGGAAAAACTCGACGTTTATCGACACCAACGGAGAGGAGAATACTTCACTTGGGAAGGAGGACACAACCAAATCATCAACGGATGATCGGGAAAAACTCGACGTTTACCAAGACCAACGGAGAGGTAAATCCACGTGGGGACAGGTACAACTAGACATCATCGGATGACTAGGAAAAACTCGACGTTTATCGACACCAACGGAGAGGAGGAAACTCTACTGGGGAGAGTGAACACAACCAAATCATCAACGGATGATTGGGAAAAACTCGACGTTTATCGACACCAACGGAGAGGAGAATACTTCTTCGGTCTGAATACCGGAAAATTGGCCTTGTGCCATGAGTACATCGACCTGATCGTCGGAAACTCCTTCGGTCTGAATACCGGAAAATTGGCCTTGTGCCATGAGTACATCGACCTGATCGTCGGAAACTCCTTCGGTCTGAATACCGGAAAATTGGCCTTGTGCCATGAGTACATCGACCTGATCGTCGGAAACTCCTTCGGTCTGAATACCGGAAAATTGGCCTTGTGCCATGAGTACATCGACCTGATCGTCGGAAACTCCTTCGGTCTGAATACCGGAAAATTGGCCTTGTGCTATGAGTACATCGACCTGATCGTCGGAAACTCCTTCGGTCTGAATACCGGAAAATCATAAGTACATATTATCTATAGCCGTCAAAACGTAGATAATACACTCGCATGGAAGATTATCCATAACCGGGTTGTAGGTTGTTAAATGAATAATCGACCGAAAAGAAAGGCATCTGGGTACCAGACTAGGTATGCAAAAGATGACCAATCAACAGGGGATAAAGCTGCTAACTCGGAGCAAGTATCCAAAAGGAAGGGGAAGACCCAATGGGGACAATACTGCTTGATCAAGGCAAGTATCCAGAGGGGAAAGAATATCAATATCACAAACCGGATACTGATAACTGCAAAGAGGGGATTACATCTACCGGTTAGTAGGTAGAAAACCACGGAAAAGTAACCAGTCGTCGATAGGATGAGCACAAAGGGTTAACTCCAATCAAGGGGATGAGAGTGGGATTTTACAACCACCAGCTAGTGGGCAGACAACCACAAAGATAGGACTTACAACTACCGGTTTGGTGGTAGAGGCCAGACAAATTCCGCTGAGGATAAGATGAATGAGTGTCGGTTAGTGAGCGACTATTCATTTATGCCCCCGGGAAGTACAGGAGACAGCCAACTGGAAGCCAATTTAGAATCGATTCAAAAAGGCAGACTGAAACAAGACTCATCCTAATGAGGAAAGAACTCAATAGGGAAAACCCATCCCATTAGGGAGGGAACGGAAGCAACCGTCATCCACGAGGATGTATCTCAGTGGGGAAATGGCAGGAAAAGATTGACACTTTCTGCTTAAGGGGTAGACTCTACATGGAGAGATCAGACACACCCATATCTGCTTAAGGAAAAAGACCCAAGCCGGCAAGACGCTAACAATTGGGAGTAACACTGATGGGGATACCCACTCGACCGAGGAATCACTTGTTGGGAAAACACCAACCTCTCAACCATGCTGATGAACCCGATTCTGAAGCCGATCCAATGGCGCAATGCTAAACTCTTTCCAACAACCCAACCTCGGCTGGTCGCCACGGCCTAGGGCTAATGAATATGCTGGCTATGTTGATGCATGAGTTTTTTTTGTTTTACACAATGCCCCATGATCATGGAAATGCTATGCACTAATGATGCGATATGCTATGCTTATCTAAATGCTGAATGCATAAACACACGTCTCCTTCAGAGACAACACCGGGGAACTCTGGGAACTGTGCTGGGGATCCTATAACCAAGTCAACTTCCATTCTGCATGGGGAAAGACAAACCTTGCTGGGGAAAAACCATCAACACAACCTCCGCTGTGAAGACAACTTCAGACTTGGAAAACAGTCACAACTCCGTCGGGGATACAGATATCAGTCTATTACAGAAACCCGTCCAATCCACTGGTAGGATGAACTCTGCTGGAGAAATAAATGCTACTTCATTAGGGACGACCCAACCAATCCATATGTAGGAGAATCACTGCTGGAGATGTATTTCATGAGACCCGCTCCACTCGGGGAACTTGCTGAGGAAAACCACACCATTCTGCTGAGGAGAACAATCCTAGTGGAGAGAACAACCATAGTGGTGAGAGTAACAACTCTGTCGAGGATGATAGCACGTCATATCATACTGGAGATGAATTCCCACAAACCTGCTTGGGATAAGCACTCACGGCCACACTGGAGATGATAGCATCACAAAACCAATTGTTGGGGAACACACCAACAGTCTACTGATAAACTCCACTGGGGTGCTCCCGGGGAAAATAACTGCCAGGCGCTCAGCGGGGATTCTCAACTGGGGAAATCTGCAATCACAGGACTGCTGGGGAGAAGCAATCCTTAGATCTGTTGGGGAAAGGAGGTACTGTCCACAGGTATCTCTGCAGGGGAAATAACTCTGATAGCTTCAATACTGGCTTGGGCTGGGGACGTGATAACCTTCAGGCTTGCTGAGGAGACAACGATCTCGAATCTGCCAGGGAGATCACACTCTCAATCCTCTGGGGAGATACAGCTTGTTTGACAGGGATGTCGGTCGACTCGTCGAACACTAGTATCCATCATCCACCCATAGTGCTGACTTTCCACTTTTAAGAACTCCCAGACTCTTCTGGACTTTTCTGCTCCATCATCTTGTATTCCCAACTCGTTCGTACTTCACGGAGGCTGAACTCTTGGGATTCATACATACTTTCCAATCATCAGACTTTGAAGAGTCTTCTTGATTAACTTTCCAGGATCGTCGTCGTAATCCTTCACCGTCTTTTCACGGTTCATCTATCCCTTGCCCCTGGTTGGACTCTGAGGGGATCTCTTTGTCAAAAGGGTTCATGTTACAACTGGCAAGTGAATGAAGATGTCTAACATCACCTGCACAAGAGATCGTCAGATAAAAACGTGCCCCAGGTATGCCCCAGGTGTTCTGATATTTCAACACTTAGGTCACTCAGACTTCCAAGTAAGATTTCCAGATTTCAATCTCACAAGCATGCATCAGAAGGGACCTCTATGTTTCAAAAGGCAAATATTCTTATCAAAATGAATAGATGTTTTCGTAACCAAAACAGTAATGACACAAAAAACAAAATTTATTTGACCGAACACACGCTTTATTTGACTGGAATAAAAGATGGCTCACAATTTGAGCAACACACAGGAAGCAAACCCTGGAAAGAGGTGATTGCACATAAAAGAAAAATCTATCCTAGTGGCAACGTGAAAATGCGATCTCATCGGGTTCCAACTCGGTTACACCTCATATGTCCTCAGGACTTTCCGCACCTTCTGTCTTCTGAACCAGACGCTTCCGATCGGTCTCTGTCGGAGATTATCCAAGTCATCATGAGCACAAATGATCATGCTGGACGCAGTTGTTCGTTTCAATCCCTCTTTTGCCTGGACCGCCCTTTCGGGTTTCAGTCCACCGGGATACCCTTTCTTGCCCAAGTCGCCCTTGCGGGTTTTCAACTTGCCGGGTGTACAGTTCTTTTCTTTTATTTTTATCCCTAATTTTTGCCCGAACCTTTTCTTTCTGTTTTTTGGTTCGCCGGGATGCCCTTTTTTGCCTGGACTCTTTTATTCTTTTTGTCCAGCGGGTTTCTTTCACGAAGTATTTTCTAACTGCGTCCGCATTCACAAGGGATGGAAAATCGTCATCATCCGTGGTCGTCAGTAACAAGGTTTTATCAGAGGAAACCGTCTTGACCACGAATGGACATTCATAACTGTTTGTCCATTTGCCCCACAATCGTCTTGAGAAGGAAGGATCCTTTTCAACCAATTCTTCCGCGTGGCACGCGCGAGGTCACACTTCTTGGTTAACAACATGCTTCGTTCACTGGGTACAACCGCCCCATGCCAGGTAACTGTCAACGCTTTTTCCTCAATTGGACTTGACATGTCATTCCGAGTCCTTATCCATTCAGTCTTCTCTGATTTCTCATATATCTGTGAGGAAGTCACTGCCCCAAGTAGATGCACATCCCAAGATTCAATATCCAGGATACAGACTTTATGTTCAGCCACCATTGTTGGTGCAACCAACTGGGATTCGGGGAGCACTACCTCATTCACTTTACTTCCCCATCAGACATCGGAATCCGTTCGGATTCAGGGCCAGGCCCCTCCTCCGGGATCGGTCACTCTCAATCTTTCGATTTGAGTACCTCGAGATGTCCTCATCAGGGACCTCAAACTTCCTTGGTTGATAACCTTTCCATGGGTTGCTACTAGCTTCTCAAACACATATCTGATCAGATCCATTTTGGACATCCACAAAGTGGTATGAATCAACATACACTGTCTCAGTCGGCGAGCAGCCTATGCCAAAGTACATCAAGTTTTTCGAACAGCGGGTGTATGGTTTCACAGTCGATAAACTCTTTGCTTAGGTAAATTGCATACTCTTTTCGACAAGACTTAGTCATGCTGACTCAATACGCACCTCGTTGACCCCTCGAGGGTTATCAAGTACCGGATTAACAGTTATCTCTTTCACTGAGGTATCAAAATCAGAGGTTCCTGCAATTTATCTTTTCTTTTTTCTTTTTTTTAATTTTATTTTATTTTATTTTATTTTTATTTTTTTTTTTATTTTTTTTTTTATTTTTATTTTTTTAGGAGGATTGACCTCGATTCCTCTGATTCGCTCACAACAAGCCTCGGTAGCTTGATGGACAACACTCCATAAGTGCACTGCTTCAGACTCAACAGTATGAGTTATCTAAAACGGTCAAACAACTTGCCCCAAGTCTACCGGATGCCCCTGTTCTGCTTGGGACTTTGCCATCATGTCATCAACATGGCTTTTGCTTTCACGATGAATCATCTCATGAAACAAAGTCACCGTAGACCTCTGATACGTGGCACCGGCCTCACGTGACGGAACGACATCAACTTAGAACAAGAAGGTGCCCCTTGTGTGATGGACCTGATTTACTTCATATTATCTGGAAACAATTCAATCTGGTCTTGGCCAAGAAGCCATCCATGAAGATAAACACTGAGACCTGAGCCATATAATTAACCAATACCTCATTGTGATGTACCGGGAATGCATCTTTCTGATTAGCTCTGCTCGCATCTTGATAGTCTATTCACATCTTCTCTCTTTCTCATCACCTTCTCCTCTTGTTTCAATGACCTGGCTAATTCCAGCAAATCACAATCTTCTTCGCCTTTTTCTCTGGCATGATAGGTTGAATTGTCGAAGTCATACAGAGGTGTAACCAAATCGTTATCGGTGAGATCAGGAGAGTAATCACTTTGGAATGAGACAAAATCAAAAGGAAAGAGAATGAAAAAACGTTGCCATTTTTATTTGTTTTTTTACTTTTTTAAATTGCAAAATCAAATGAAAAACAGGGAACACCGCTTTTAACTACAAAAACATCCATTCATTACTGATGCAAAATGTTGCATAATGAAACACATGAGATGGCCCTTACAATGGACCATTACGTTTCGGGCAAAACGTATGGCTTTCATGCAAACAAAAATTGAAAAACAGAAATACTACTCTTCAGAATGAGTGACAGTGATGCTTTTGGAGGCCTTCCAGTTGCCTGGTACGCACGACTGTATCCACGCCTCAAGCTCGCGGTTGCTGTCGACATCTTCACCCATTGAACGGGCATGACCAGGATCCAACATTCCTGCACTGACGAAGGCGTACAGTGGACGACATCCTCTGTCTGGTCTAGACGACTCTAAATCCGGATGATAACCGACTCCAAACATGTCTGCTTTTGCCACGATGTCAATGATCCTTCCCCAGCCTTGGGTCTCTTTGTTCTTCACCACTTCCAGAGCCTGTTTATAAGAAGAAATGGACAACTTCTTTTCCTTCTCAGCAGCAAGGGTATTCTCTACCTGGATGGTTTCAACTGCCAGACTGGGTGCTTTGCATCTTACATTATCCACTTCTACCTTCTTCATCTTCTGGGTCGGGTCCTTCATCAATACACACCCTTCTGTGATGACAGTCGCACAAGCATTATCAACAGCAGGGAAGGCTCCATCCCGTAGCAGAAGTTTTGGAACCACAGCCATTGGAACCTTTAGCTGATCCTCCTCAGTCATCTCCAATCCTTTCTTGGTCTTCTTCACCATCTTGACTTTTACAGGACCCCTTCTGGGCGCAGGGTTGACATCCCCCTTCATAATCTGGGCCAAGTTAATGGTCTCGGAGTCCACCATGTCCTGGACGACATGCTTAAAAGCTCTACAGCCCTCAATGTTGTGTCCGGGTGCCCCAGAGTGAAACTCGCACTTGGTCTTCTCATCATAGTTTGGTGGCCTCTTCTGCTGTTCTATGGGAATCAGTATCCTTGGCCGAACTAATCCTAGATCCCTCAACCTTTGGAAAAGAAAGGCATAAGTCACCGGTGGTTCCTCAAACTGACGATCCTCATTCTTCTTCTTCACCTGGCTCTTAGCTCCCGGTGTCTTCTGTTGAGGTGGCAGTTGTTGCTGTTGAGCAGGTGGATTGCTGACAGGAGTGGTTATAGTGGCAGCATAAGGATGATAACGATCCTTGCTACGTTCTTTCTTTGCAGGCACACCAACTGGCTCAACTTTCTTCTTGAATGGACCACTGTTGGAGGGTTTCTCTGCTACAGTACCAGAAGGTTTGTTCACCTCGGAGGACAGAGCCTTCTCCTGAACTTTCTCCATTATCAACCGTTTCTCAATCCTTTCCAGTCTTTCAGACATGGCTTTCTGCCCCAAGGCAAGTCCTTGCACAACGCTGAACAACTCCCTCATCATCTCTTTCAGTTCAAGGGTATCGGCGTTGAGAAGATCCATCAGCTTGGATTTGTTGACCCCCAGCAGGTTATCTGAACAGACGAGCTATGCGTACCGGTTGAATACTGAAACCTACAAAACAGCAAATGGGTTAGTATGACTCACACATGCAATGTTTGTCCGTACCAGGAATATTCAGTCCTCTTTTTTTCTGGTTTCATCGAGACAGATAAAATTTCATCAACAACATTTTGACATCTGGATGTCTCTCAACCGGGGTTTTTAATTTAAAAATAATGGACCCTGAGTACGGACAGACATGAGTTGAATGCAGATGAATGCGAGATGATATGATGCAAATGCATGAATGCAGGCCTTTGTGCCACCAAGTCAACTGTAGACCCTCTGCTTTTCTGAACCAGTCAATTTGCGGGACCAAGTCACCATAAATCCAACTTGGGGAGTTCCGAAATAAACGGAACCGGAGATTACATCACTATCTTCACAGGAACAACCACTGAAACGGGTGACAAACGGATCCTCTGAACAAGTACTCTCAACTCAGCCCGGGGATCCGAAATAAACGGAACCCGCTGATAAACTATGGACAGAACTCTGGCGTCCCAGAAATAAATGCCCCATAATTCACAGTCACCATCAGTACCAAGAGTCACCAACAAAACACCAACCAATCAGCAACTGTACCTGTAATGATCAAACCCTCCCCACTCACGGGTGTTATCTAGGCCAAGGTAAAGTCGAAGAGAAACGCAGCATAAATAACCTTTCGCAGAATACCATCATATACACACCTGAAGTATGTAACGACAATATCCCACCAGGGTCTGAACTGCTCGTGATATCAATGTTCCGCTAAGTGGCGCCATACCACCCGCTTCCCATGAATCACTCTATTCCTAGGTTTCCTAGATTTCACTCATAGCCTGGGTATTGGGCCTTTTACCTCAAGTAACTCCCACCCCCAAACAGAGAAACACAGACAGCACAGCAGATGAATATGAATGAAATGCAAACATTAATGCAAATAATAAATGCAAGCAATAAATGCACATATATACAATGAATGCAATAAAAAAAACAACACAAAGCAACCAAAACCCTAACCTAGAGAGCGCTAGGAGAGACTCGCTCAGGGAAGATGGACCAGCATAGGTCAACTTCTCTATGTCCCCAGCAGAGTCGCCAGCTGTCGCATCGCGCGAAAAACCGGCGGGAAAACAAGAACAACAGAGCCGCCACCGTGCGTTATTTATCCCAAAAGAGGGAAAGGAAACGCTCAGAGTAAACCTGGAAAAGACATGGTCTCGCGACCAAAGAGTATGGGTTCGGGAGTCGGTTATGCGAAGGGAAGGTATTAGCACCCCTACGCATCCGTAGTACTCTACGGGATCCACGCACAAAAGGAAGGATAAATTGGTTGCTAAACACTGCTCAAATACTCACACACACTGGCTGAAAGAGACACAAGAAACTGACTGAAACTGACTCGGCAGGATATCGCATCCTGGGCCTACTTAGTCTATCAGGCATAGACATCAGAGTCGAAGTAGTTCGGACTGGGGAAACGACACATGCTCGCTAGGATATCGCATCCTATGCATACGTATCTTCTCGGACGAGAGGAGAATCAGAGCATTCGTAGCTCGGCTGACACGCACACAAACAAAACACAGGCAAAGGCAAACGTGGAGCCCGACTGCCAATCACTGGACTTATGTCAGCATCCGAACCAGGACACACACAAAGAGGCAAACGTGGAGCCTGAATGCCAATCACTGGACTTACATCAGCATCCGAACCCAAACACATACAAGAAGGCAAACGTGGAGCCTGAATGCCAATCACTGGGCTTACATCAGCATCCGAACCAAAACAACACAACAGATAGATAGGGAGTCGGGGACTCAGCCTATAACTGTCAAACACACACAAACAGACAGACAGCAAATGCTAAGGAGTCACGGACTCGAGCCTAGCAAAGGTCAGACAACACACACAAAAAGAAAAAGGGCGCCCGGAGAGATCAGCTCAATCTCCTGCCTACATACTTCATCTGGTGTGAAGATCAGGGCGATGTAGTTCCCCTACGCAGGGATAAAGGACTAGCCTAACCAGATAACAGAGGGAGACGCAACTAGGGAGACTACGACTCGAGCCTAGATGTTATCATGCAAAATCATCCCTAAGTTAAGGTTTCTAGCTAAATGGCACAAGGGTCAACCTATCCTAAGCATGGCTCACACAGGAAGCAAGCCACACACACTTAACTTGCACAGGAAGCAAGCCAAGCAAAACCTAACTTGCACAGGAAGCAAGTCTAAACTAATCCTAACTTGCACAGGAAGCAAGTCAAACAATCCTATCTTGCACAGGAAGCAAGTCAAACAATCCTACAAGCACAGATAGCACACGCTATACACAAACAAGCGGCTCAAACAAGGGTTAGGTTTTAGTCAAGGGGTCATATCAACCTCGACAAACAAACCTCTGGAATGGGGTGAATGTGCTCTTAACCTTGCCATTGAGGGGCTAAGGTGAAGCAGATGAAAGGTGGGTGAAGATAAGACTTCACAGCTCTTATCCCTGGCCTGGGAGAGCTCAAGACAAGAATGTGTGGGTTCAGAAAGTGGGAACCCTTCTACACATTTAAAACTGACTCAACTGTACAATTGTACAAGATCTTGGGTTTGTATCTGCAATGCATCAACACAGTGGTGTGAGCAAAAGCAGATGACACACTGAATAGTGGGGGATAGATTGCATATCCCTACCTTCCACCAATTGCCTCTTCACTTAGGAGGACTTTGACTCTATGCAAGGACAAAGTTAAACATCCACAAACATTGCCTCTTAAGGAGGACTTCAGACAGTTGCCTGGCCAAGTAACAGGCCAGGTCTTCCAGACTACATGAAGTAAAAGAGACATACCTCAATGCAAATTGCTTATACAAGCAAAGCAAAGCAAAAAGTTCACAAGGAACTAAGCAACTAAAGCACCTGAAACAGTCAAGCAGATGTTAGTATGCAACTTCAAACAAAACAAACAGAAACAGACACCAACAGTCAATTAGAGGCACATGGATGTGCAAGGCACAAGGCTTAAGGCATGTGAGCCAAGCCACCTACAAAACACACAAGTTAGTCATGATATTTAAGCAAGCTCAGTCGAAAGAAGTGGTCTCATTGGTCATTTGTTGGTCAACCTGAAAACACAAGCTCAAAAGTGAGTAACAGGACCACTAGGACAAGCCTAGGGTCAAAAATGAATGAGAAAGTCAAAACAGCAAAGGGCAAGTGTCCAAAATCATGTTCAAACCATTAAGAAACACAACCAATTGGGTTCACATTCATATCAATCATCATCATCATTTCATGAACAAATTAGGTCAAGGTATAGCAAACAGAAGCTCATAGAAGTCAACAGCAAGACTTGCATCAAAAGCAATCTTAAACATTTCCAAAAATCACCAAATAAATCATGACCAATCACAACCCACAGCATGGTAAGCATGTCAAATTTCATCTCATTTGGACAAGAGGAAGGCAGTCAATGAAAATCAGAAAGTTAAAGCAATTTTGAACATGCTCAAAGAAGTCAACCAAACATGCATCAACTTAGAAAAATCATAAGTCAGAGATGGTGTATGATAAATGAATGGGACCAAAACCATGGCAAAGATGAGGATGTCTAGTTATCTCATGTAAAATTTCATGTCCATCCAATAAAGTATGAGAATTTCACAAATGAAATGGGAACAAGTGTCACACAAGGTCAACATATGACTAACCAGGGGAGAAAATCTCAAACAATTAGGAAAATGCCTCAAATAATTCCAAGAAAATTCACATGTAAACTAGACATACACGAGTAGGTTCATGCAAAAAATCAGATCAATTGGAGGTCAAGAAGCATGGATACAAAAATCAGCAAGTTGGACATCAATGGTGTGACACAAATTGTCACACCCTAATTCAAAAAATCATAACTCTCAAACCACATAAGATAAATTCACAAACTCTACACCAAAATCACCATGAATGTGTCTAGTTTAAGCACAAAAAATTTGGGAGCCATTGGATACATTCTCATCATTTCACAAATGTTTTGGCAAAGTGTACAAGAATTGGTCACATGTCACAAACCCTAGCACCAATTAGAAACCAATCATCCAAAAATTCTGGAAAAAATGTGATAAAAAACTAGAGATGGAGATGAACGCCACACAAAAATTCCCATGAAATTTGGATTTGAAATAAATAAGTTATGATTTTTGCAAGTTTGTGGGACAAAGTGAAATAATTATTGAAATGAATTTATTTAAATGAATTAAAGTGGATTAGGAATTAAAAAGAGAAAAAAACACAGCCACCCATTAATCCTAGGTGGCGGTTGGCTTTGCTGAAAAAACAAAACTCAGCGCTCCTTTTTAATATATGTTTCATAGAAGGCGCTAAATAAATGAATTGGCATTGCGCCCCAGTGGTAAAACACTTGGTATTTGAAGCAAAGGTCTGGGGTTCGAATCCCCCTCGCCCCAGATCTTTTGGCAAACGCGAAAACAAAAGGCAAAGCATGTAAATGTTTGCTACAGTAAAAGGTTGCGAAAACAAAAGGCAAAGCATGTAAATGTTTGCTACAGTAAAAGAAATGCCCAGTATTCATAACAGAAAAACATTTACAGTATTCATGTTAAAAAGAAAATGTTCATCACTACAAACCCAGGTCAAATTTTTTTTTTTTAAAATCAAAAAACAAATATACCAATGTGTGCATCTCATCATGTACATTAATAATCCCACAACCATTAACATTGATTCAAGCTATTAAGAGAAAAATAAGCAAAAGCATATTCACACATCAAACTTTAACATGGCATAACTTTCAAAATAGCCAACCATTTTTAGTGGTTCAAGTTCCAAAACGACCAGCACAAAGAGCTCTACACAAAGCAATGCATGATTTAGAAAAAAGAGTGACTCGAGTTCTTACCAAAATTGAAGGACAGTCGTGGTACAGATGTTGTTTGGTGTATTTGCTCAAAACAGATGCTCAACAAACTTCCACAAGGTGAATGGTGAAGGAAGCTTGGCTTGAGATAGCTTGAAATGGCTCTAAATAGTTTCTGCCATTAATGAAGCTCTTCCAAAACAGTCCATGAACATGGCTTTACAGCTGCAAAATGATGGTTGAAACAGGTCCACAATGTTGTATGGATGTTGTTTTAGGCAAGGTAATGTTCAGTTCTTTGGAGTTTTTGACAGATTTTACAAAATGAGCAATGAGCCAAATGAGAGAGAGAGATTTTTTTTCTGTTAGAATGTGGCTGCTATTAGTGTGTAACATGACAGAAAAATGATGAAAAACCTGCTATGTTGTGGTACAAAGGATGGTCCATGGATATGTGGGATATGGTGGTTGCAAATTGTACTTTTCTTCCCATTTTCAAGCAACTAGGCATGGCTATGTGATGGGTGTAAGTACTTGCACGAAAATGACTTGTAACATGACCAAAATATGATTTCTAAACATGTTTGAATGGCCAAATGGTAAAAAAAAAAGATTATATCAAAAAGTCAACCCTTGGTCAAACTTGAATTTAAATGAGACAAGTCAAAAAATGCCATTTTGATTGGTGAAGTTTTGGCTCATGAAATTTATATTTTTGGAAAGAGGGGATCAAATGTGACTTGTAGGAAAAAACCCCACCAAAATTGGCCAAACGGTTTGAGAGATATGGTCTTCTGAAGTTCAAGATTTTCTGAAATCGATTCGATCATAACTTGCCAACCACACATGGGAATTGAGAGTTCTAGGACTTTTTGGAAATGGGAGAACAAGATCTTCAACTTTCATGTTGGGCAAAAATTCATTTGAGGCTTGTATCAAAATGTAGGTTTGAGGATCAAGACTTTCCATTTATGGTAGGTTTCAGTTACAGGCCCAGTTTCCATTTTGGGAAATTTTTGATCTGGCTCCAAATTCTTCCATGATGGTGTTTGACATGATATATGATGACTATTTGGACATGAATAAGATCTCACAAACCATTTCCTTTCATCAAATCACTGATTAAATAGGCAGTTGACCAACAGTTGACTTTTAGGGTTTCTGACTGATTGTGCATTGACTGATGATTTCCAAACCCTAATTCCTTGAGAACTTGACTTCAAATGATGTCCCAAGTTGTATGAACTCTTGATTATTGATCATGGTGCCCAAATTCCACAAGAATGGCCACCATCCACTGCCTTGACTGACAGTTGACTTTTTTAGGGTTTTTGACTGTCTGTGTATGAACTGATGATCTCCAAGTCTTCAACCCTTGACCAAAATACTTCAAATAGACCTCCAAGCCATGTGAACTTGTTGGACAAACCCCAAGGCCTTGGCTCCCTTGAGAATTGGGCTTGCTTGCTTGACTGACTGATCTCCTGATCAGTTTGACCCAATTCCTTGATTGGCTTGCACTTGAGGCAAAAGAGGCAATGCAATGCTATGCAATGGACCATGATATGCTATGACCTAATATGAAAATGTATGTACAATGATGGGTGCAAATTTGAGGTGCTACAGTGGGTTAGAGTCACATACAGGTGACAGTCGTTTGGATTGAGTTTGGAACTCATAGAGGACCCGATATCCACCGTGAAAGTCGAATCATATGAGCATGCATGAACTGAGATTGCCTTAGACGTAGGTGTCGCATCCTGCGAAAAAACCGGCGAGGCTCGAAAATAAAAACACACAGAGCCGCCACTAAACGTTATTTATCCCAAGATAGGGAAAGGAAACGCTCAGAGAAACCTGGAAAGACATGGTCTCGCGACCAGAGAGAAAAGGTTCGGGAGTCGGTTACGCGAGGGGAAGGTATTAGCACCCCTCACGTCCTAGGTACTCCTAGGGATCCACGTTCTGAAATAAAGAAAAGGTTGCTAAACATCACACACACACACGGGGAACGCAGGTGGGGTTAAGAGAAGGGAGCTCGATAAGGTATCGCACCTTAGGCCTACATATCTTGTCTGGAACAAGAATCAGAGCCACTGTAGTTCGGCTTACGCACGCCAAACGACACAAAACATACAAACAAGCAAGGGTGGCAAACATGGAGCCCGACAACCACTGGATGGAATTACGTCAGCATCCGAACCAAAACACGCTCAAAAGGGCAAACATGGAGCCCGACAGCCAATCCTGGGCTTACGTCGGCATCCGAACCCAAACATATAATCAGATAACAAGTAAACACACGCAAAAAAGAAAAAGGTTGCCCGGAGTGGTCTCGCACGACCACCTGCCTACATACCTCGTCTGGAACGAGGATCAGGGCGATGTAGTTCCCCTGAAAGGGACTAAATTGCTAACCAGAAACCGAGGGGAAAACACGACACTAGGGAGCTGAGACTCGAGCCTAATGTTGTCATGCAAAGTCACCCTAAGTTCAGGTTTCTACCTACTCGCATCAGTGCGATCTAATCCTAACCAGGAAAGAAGAAAGCATACAAGCATACATCATATATCAAATGAGAACAGGCATCTCAAACAAGCATGTCAATCAGAGATCCACAGAGCACCCGCTATAACCAAACAAGAGGCTCAATCAAAGGGGTTTGACCGCCGAAGCGAGTCGTCTGTACATGGTTTTGACTTGCTCTTAACCTTGCCATTACGAGGCTAAGGTGAAGCAGATGAAGAGGTGAAGTGAGGATCAGACCTCACAGCTCATATCCCTAACCAGGGAGAGCGTCTGACAAATGAGCATGGGTCCAGAATGGGGGGACCCTTCTATACTCGGAGACTCTGACTCAATGTGCACTGCACAGGATCTTGGGTTAGGATCTCAATGCTTCAACCATGTAATGGGAGCAAGGAGAAGACTCAACTGAATAGTGGGGGGTAGACTGCATACCCCTACCTTCCACCAATTGCCTTATTTAAAGGACTTTCACCTGCTTGGCACGAAAAATAAACAACCACAATCATTGCCTCTTAAGGAGGACTTCAGACATTTATTTGCCCGGCTCGGTAACAGCCGGGTCTCCAGACTACATGAAGTCAAGAGGACCTACCTCAATGCAAGTTGCTTAAGCAAAGCAAAGCAAAAGTTCACAAGGAACTGAGCAACTAAAAGTACCTGGAAACAGTCAAACACAGTTAGTACTCAGACAGACAAAACTAAACAGCAAAAGTTCAATCAGTTAATCTATACAAAGCAATGCACAATAAAGCAAGCTCAAAGCCCAAGCCTAAGCTTCACCACCTACAAAACAATGTTATGTTAGTGTACAAACATCAACAACATCATTTAAAATTGATTTGGATCATTCTCCATGTGCATTATGCTTTTGATCCTGAAAAATCAAGCAAACATTAGCAACTAGACCACTAGGCTAAGCCTAGGGTCCAAAGGCAATAAAAATTCCTAAACAGCAAGGCATTCACAAACCAATCTCAAATTAAAGTCAAACAAGAGCAAACATCATTGGTCTCATGTTTATATCACTCCTTATGCTCATGTTATGCACAAAATAAGGCAAACTAGTTCAAATGAAGCACCAAGCATACAAACAGAACTATTGCATTCAAATCCACATCAAAATAAATCCAAAAATTCTCAAATTAAATACACCTAAACAGGGGCTAATCCAGGTATGCCATGTCAAATTTGAGCTTAATTGGGCAAATGGAACCATGTCAATGAAAATCAACAAAAACAGTCACAATTTCATGCTCCAAATCACATCATCAATACATGCTTCCACTTCAAAAATTCATAACTCAATGAAAACAAAAAAGAAATGGATGAGACCAAGACAGGGATGTCATATCATGTGTCTATTACAAGCATATCAAATTTCATGACAATCCAATACCATATGAGCATTTCTCAATCAATCTACCAACATGTATCACATGAGCTTGCAATTGTGACCAACAGAGATGAAAAATCATGATCAAATTGAAAATGCAATGCAAAATTCCACAAAAATTCTCATAGTTTCCTAACATGACAACTAAGCATCATGCAAAATTTCAATCAATTTCAACATGTATAGGTCACCCAAATAATTCCAGCAAATTGACATCAAGAGGTGTGACACAAATTGTCACACCTAACTTCCAAAATTCATAACTACATGACCAGGTATCAAAAATGCATGAAATTTACATGGAAATAAACCTCAGCCAGTCAACATTCATCACAAAAATTGGCAAGAATTTCTTTTATGATATGAGAATTTCATGAATCAATTGGCAAAGTGTAGCAAAAATGAACACATGTGAGAAAACCCTAAGTCAAATGGAATTTCTACCAAGCACAACTTTGACCAATAGGTCAAAAAAATTCTACACAGGTCAAGGAAGTCAACAAAACAATTTTCACATTTTTCTGAATTTTCTATAATTTTCTATGAATTTTTAAAGGTGTTAATGATTTTTAACAATTTTAATGAATTAAATTAATTAATTAATTAACCAAAGGCCTTTGTTACAGGCGGGGGCGGTAAACGCCTTATTTGAAATTTTGAACAGAATTTTGGATCAAAGGCTGCTTTGCGCTCAGAAAACTCGTCTCCTTCCTACAACCACTCAAGAACACTCAAATCTCAAAACATCACCAAAATACACATGCGAGTAACCGTTCGAACCGTCTCGCCAAGCACAATCCGAATATCAACTCAATTCAACCTAAGAATTTCTAAATCTCCTGAATCGATGAGCTTAGGGTTTGGTTACAAAATTTCGATTCCAGATTTCTCCTCCTATGGTTCATCATTTGCTAAACTACAAGCACCACTACGATCTACATAACATGCTCTTCCTAACGCACATAAGCACGAAGCATTCGGTGAAAATCGAAATTACACCAACCTGGAAATGGCAGCAGTGAAACGGGACGAGTTGGCGCGCGATTTGGTGAAACAGCTACAGCACGAGCATGAGGAAAGGCGAGGCAAAGCTTGGATTCACTTGATCTTGCTCCTATTGCTCCAAATCAACTTTCACCATTGATGACTCTTGAAGATGCAGTCGCGATTCAATGCCTCTTCCACTCCAAATACCACAAACAGTTTTAGAGGATGATGCAAGGAGTTCAGATCAAAAGGAATTTCGAGATTTGGTGTAGAATTGATGACGAATCTTGGAATTGAAGGTGTTGAGTTCTTGATGAAATTTTGAGAGAATGAGAGGTTTTGGGATCCAACTTTGGTAACTGTGATTTTCTGTTATGATTAGAGAGTGTTTATGTTTATATATGATAGCTTAATCCAACTCTAATCAAGTTAATTAGCAAAAATGGATTTGTTAATGAAAGTGTAATTTCCAAATGAGGGGTAAAAATGGAATTTCACTATGCCAGCTAGTGCCACCTGTTTTGACAGCACATACACCTTTCAATTATCACATGTGAGCTGTAGAAACTTTCCTCATGCCCATTGGTTGTGTAAATCTCAAAATCACCATGTGGATGCATTTGTCCATTTTTAACCATCCCACTTTTCAAGCCAAATCTCAATCCAAAAGCCTTAGCCATGAAATGATGCTTCCAACACACTCTAAATGCCATTTATAAGGTGTAGCAAAAAGTCTCATCTCAAAATTCCAATTATTTTGAAAGTTGGACAATTTTGCCCCTGATCCAATTCAACTGTCCAGTTGAAAAGTGACTTTTTGCCTCGGCCATTTTTGGAAAAATCCAATTATGCACCATGAAAGTACATGTCAAATGGAGTTTGTGCATATAAAGAACTTGCAATTTGGACAAACCATGTGGAAATTATGGCCTCCTGATTATGGGTCATTTTTGAATTTCACTGAGCCATAACTTTCCAACCATACATGGGATTTTCAAGTTCTTGGACTTTTTGGAAAGGTGAGAACAAGATCTACAACTTTCATGTTGAACACTTTTTCATTTGAAGCTTCCTTGGACACGTGGCTTTGAGGTCCAAAACTTTCCATTTTTGGAAACTTCAATTACAAGTCACTTTCTATTTTTGGCAGTTTTTGTCCTGACTTGATTTTCTTCATTTTTAAGCTTTGCAATGTCGAATAACACTTGTTCCAACATGATTGAAGTGTATCTAACTCATTTCCACCTCCAAATCCATCAGATCATGTACTGTTGACCACAGTTGACTTTTCAACTAACAGATGAATCTGGCAATGCATAGATCAAATTAAGCCCCAATCTTCAACTGAAATGGCTCAAGGGTGAAACCCTAGCCTCAATAATCACCATATAATCACAAAATGAACCCCATAATCATCAGAAACCTCATCTCCTGATCCAGCCCAGACTGGCCCAATGCAGCTGATTAGGGTTGACCAGTGGTCAAAACCCTAATCTCAAGGAATCTTCTTCAATCTTCTGATGACATCCAACCATGATGATGATGATGTATCATTGCAATCAAGATGAAGACCAACATCCTTGGAGAATCACAAAACCCTAATTTGATCACCCAATCCTCAGATGGCCAATGATCAGTCAATAAACCCTAGGCTTGCACTTTGACTTCCTTATCTTCTGATCAAGACTTAGGAGAATGGCTTGCACAATGTAACCACATGATATGCAATATGCAATGCCTAATGACCTAAAAATGTAATGCAATATGTTAATGCTAGTCCCAAGAGAAGAGGGCAAATTTTGAGGTGTTACAGCTGCCCCTATTCAATCCACTGTGAACCTGTCGATACGAAATAGCCTCGGCTTTCGGATGATCAGGATGAAGAGTGATTGAATACCAAGAAACAGACGAACAATTTGCACTCTGATGGGATAATAATTAACAACGCCTGTCAGCATCGGCGAAGAAACAAACTCAAAACGTCGACCTGGATACCAAAATAAATGGTAACACAGGGATAACCATGGTCTGATCACCACACATCCACTCAGGATTATCATTCCTTTCTTTTTTTTCTTTTGCTTTTCTTGAACCCCAAAATTTTCTCTGCCCTTTTTCATTTTCTTGAACCCCGAACGTTTCTCTGCTTCTTTTTCTTATTTTCTTGAACCCCGAACGTTTTCCCGCGCAAACGATCCTCGGACCTCTGCATTTGAACCCCGGAAAATGCCTCAGCACTCCTTCTTGCCAACATAATGAACCCCGATCTCCAGTTTGAACCCCAGTCGCCTGACGATAACTCTCGATCGCCAGAATGAACCCCGTTCTCCAGAAAATGTATCCACATTTCCTTTTCTCCATTTGAACCCCGTCTCCAGAAAATGTATCCACATTTCCTTTTCTCCATTTGAACCCCAGAAAATGCCTCAGCACCTCCTTTTCTCCAATCTCTCGTGATAATTCCGCTGGCAACGCCGGAAATAACACCAAACCACTCTGAGGGCGACATGTCAGAGGGCAAACCTTCATAAAGAAGGTAGCATGTGTATCTCTTCCTCAGAAGACACCTATGACGACCTCCATTGGCCTCAGCCAGAGTCTAAGGTGACACATGAACAGAAGATAATCCTGAGGACCTCATCCCGGATGTAATCTTCAACTCCATCTTCATTTGAACCCCGCTCTCCAGAAAATGTATCCACATTTCCTTTTCTCCACTTGAACCCCTAAATCGCGCTGATCGCGTAACGTCCTTTGATTTTATTTCCATCTCTGTCCGACGGAAACATTTCCTCCAATATCGTACTACTGGGGAACATTGCTGCTCTGACGTTATGGTACCACACTCCTCAGAGTAACACTTTCAACCAGACACTGACTGATGACTGGGAAGAAACTCGACGTTTACTGGACATCGAACAATGATGTTGACAGGACATCGAACAAGGATGTTGACAGGACATCAAACAAGGATGTTGACAGGACATCAAACAAGGATGTTGACAGGACATCAAACAAGGACGTTGACAGGACATCAAACAAGGATGTTGACAGGACATCGAACAATGATGTTGACAGGACATCAAACAAGGATGTTGACAGGACATCAAACAAGGATGTTGACAGGACATCAAACAATGATGTTGACAGGACATCAAACAAGGATGTTGACAGGACATCGAACAATGATGTTGACAGGACATCAAACAATGACCGACCAGACATTAAACAATGACTGGGAAATAACTCGACGTTAACTGGACATCGAACGATGATGTTTACTGACACCAAACAATGATCGACCAGACATTAAACAATGACTGGGAAATAACTCGACGTTTACTGGACATCGAACGATGATGTTTACTGACACCAAACAATGATCGACCAGACATTAAACAATGACTGGGAAATAACTCGACGTTTACTGGACATCGAATGATGATGTTTACTGACACCAAAGAAAACTCGACCAGACATTTAAACAATGACTGGGAAATACCGTTGCTCACAATGCTGAACTCCTCGGAGTATCGTCTTCACTATCCGGCAAAACCAAATCCCAAGCGGTAACCACGGCTTGAATCGCGTTGATCGCGTAACATTCTCCAATCTTCATTCCCATCTCGGCCCGACGGAAAAGCTTCCTCCAGTATCGCACTACTGGGGTACATCTCTGATCCAATCATGAGGCTAAACTCTTCGGAGTAACATCTTCACCTCTGGGCAAACCACCTCTCAAACAATAACCACGGTCTGAGACTAGCTTATGCTTGCAATGATGAATGATTGATTTTTCTGCGTAATGCTCCATGATTATGGAAATGCTACGCGATTATTTATTTTTCTATGCAATATGCTATGCTATTCTACATGATGAATGCATAAAAAGCATCCCCCTCAAGGGACTCCTCTGGGGAGCACGAGACACTCTGCTGAGGAACTCGCCAATACTCCAATCTCCACCCCGATGGGGAATAAGCACTGCTGCTGGGAAATAGGCAACCCTTGCTGGGGAAACCTCCTTTGCACCCAATCCGCTCGAGGAAATGCTGGGGATAAGAACCACCAACACTCTGTGGGGATACATCGGTCTTTGACTTGCTGGGGATATCAATCCCAACTCTGCTTCGGGAAACCCTCACAGATACCTGCTGACTTTACTGAGGAAATGCTCACAGATACTCCGCTGGGGAAAACAGCAATCTCCCGACTCAACTGGGGATGCATCACTCTATCACCTGCTGGGGAATAACCATCCTGACCCTGCTAGGGAACCGCATACTACTCCGCTGGGGACACCCATGCAATCCATAGGTAGAATCAGCTCAGCTGGAGATGCAAATATCCGTCTGCTACGGAAACTCATTCAATCCACTGGTAGGATGAACACTGCTGGAGATATATTTCTTTGAAAAAGACCCGCTCCACTCGGGGAACTGCTGGAGATATATTTCATTAAACCCGCTCCACTCGGGGATCTGCTGGAGATATATTTCTTTGAACCCGCTCCACTCGGGGAGCTGCTGGAGATATATTTCATTGAAACCCGCTCCACTCGGGGAGCTGCTGGAGATATATTTCTTTAAACCCGCTCCACTCGGGGAGTAGCAACCTTCGGGTCTGGCTGCTGAGGAAATACCGTTTTACACCTGCCGGGATAACCATCCTGATTCGGCTGGAGAGGTCACAGACCTTGGATCTGCTGGGGAGTTGGTCCTCTACTTCTGCTTGGGGACCTAGCTGAGGAAATGAGAAAAATTGGTACAGAACACCCGTCGACTCGTCGAACCATGGTATCCATCTCCCAATCTCGCATCAGTTCTCTACTTCCGAGAATTCCCAGACTCGTCTGGACCTTTTCTGCTCCATCATCTTGTATTCCAAGTCGCTCCGCGCTCGACGAGAGATGTACTCCTGGGAGTTATACAGAAATTTCAATCTTTCGACTTTGAAGAGTCTTCTCGATTAATTTCAAAGGTCGTCGGACGTCTCGACGTCTCTTTTACCGTTCCATTCGTTTCTGGTCAAACTCTGCGGGGAATTTCTACAGACTTCCAAATCTTCCGACTTTGAAGAGTCTTCTTGATTATCATCAAGGAACGTCGTACGCCTCAACGTCACTTCGTCGCTTTTCATTCATTCGTCCCTGAGCGAACTCTCTGGGGATTTGCTTTGTCAATGCTTCCACATCACAACCTGCAAGTGAGTGACGAATACCTAACAGTTCCTGCAAAACAGACCGTCAGATAAAACCGTGCCCCAGGCGTGTCAAGATTTCAACACTTGGGTCACTCAACCTTCCAAATAAGATTTCAAGCTTTCAATCTTATAAACATGCATTGGAAGGAAACCTGTATGTTTTAAAATGCAAAGATTCTTTATCAAAAATATCTGGATGTTTTTGCAATCAAAGCGGTTATGAAAAACAAAAACAAAATTATTTGACTGAATGTGCATTTTATTGATTGGAAAAGTGTGTGGCTCAAATGAGCAATACAAAAGGAAGCAATTCCTGAAAAGAGGTAATTGCGCTCAAAAGGAAAAATCTATCCTAATGGCAATGTGAAACCCGTGATCTCATCGAGTTCCAACTCGGTTACACCCCATATATCCTCAAACTCTCCGTGCTTTCTGCCTTCTGAACAAGACGCTTCTGATTGATCCCCACCGGGTATTATCCATGATGCCTTAACCAAAGCGCAAACGATCATGCTAGACGCAGTTGTTCGTTTCAATCCCTCTTTTGCCTGGACCGCCCTTTCGGGTTTTCAGTCCACCGGGATACCCTTTTTTGCCCAAGTCGCCTTTTCAGGTTTTCGACTTGCCGGGTGTACATTTTTCTTTTTATCCCTAATTTTTGCCCGAACCTTTTCTTTCTGTTTTTTGGTTCGCCGGGATGCCCATTTTTGCCTGGACTATTTTGTTCTTTTCGTCCAGCGGGTCAATTTATACGAAGTATTTTTTAACTGCGTCCGCATTCACAGGGGATGGAAAATCCTCACCATCCATGGTCGCTAACAACAAGGCTCCGCCAGAGAAAACCTTCTTGACCACGAATGGACCTTCATAATTCGGTGTCCATTTGCCCCTACGATCGTTTTGAGGAGGAAGGATCCTTTTCAGCACCATATCACCTACGTGATATACCCGAGGTCACACCTTTCTGTCAAAAGCACGCTTCATCCTTTGCTGGTATAATTGCCCATGACAGATGGCTGCTAGCCTCTTTTCCTCTATCAGGCTCAACTCTTCGTACCGGGTCCTTACCCATTCAGCCTCTTGCAATTTCACATCCATCAGGACTCTCAAAGAGGGAATCTGAACCTCAACAGGTAATACAGCCTCCATTCCATATACCAATGAGAAAGGAGTTTCCCAAGTAGATGTACGCACACTGGAGATCAATACCCAGGATACAAACTTCCTACTCAATCACACCATCGGTGCATTCAAACGTCATCCGGGCAACAAAATCTTATTCACCTTAACCTCCCCATCAGACATCAGAATCCGTTCGGATTCAGGGTTAGGCCCCTCCTCCGGGATCGGTTACTCTCAATCTTTCGATTAGAGCACCTCGAGATGTCCTCATCAGGGAATTCAAACTTCACCGGTTGATAATCATCAATAGGTTTGCGGAGCGATGTAATCAGACAATACACTCCTTGATTGCTTTCTGAGCGGATCACAAATCAGTCAACATTCTTTTGCTCTCCCGCAACCCGTCCAGTCGATGCTGGCGTCTCAAACCCATACTTGATCGGATCCTTTCTGGAAATCCACAAAGTGGCATGAATCAGCATAAACTGTCTCAGTCGGCGAGCAGCCTATGCCAAAGTACAGCAAGTTTTCTCGAACAGTGAATGTATTGTTTCACAGTCGGTAAACTTTTTGCTAAGGTAAATTGCATGCTCTTTTCGACAAGACGCGTCATGCTGACCCAATACACCTCGTAGACCCCTCGAAGGCCGTTAAGTACCGATTTGATGGTTGTTCCTTCCATAGGAGGTATCAGAATCAGAGGTTCCTGCTCCTTATTTTTTTATTTTTTCCATGCCCCTTGGCAATCATTATTTCACCCGACCGTTTGATCCTTCTTTTCAACATCCTGAATATGGGTTCACACGTGGCTGTTAGATGAGATGTGAACCATGACAGGTAGTTCAATCTATCTATGCAACCACGAACCTCTCTTTTTCTTTCTCGGTTCAGGTGTTTTTTTTTTTTTTTTTTTTTTTTTTTTTTTTTTTTTGCAGGATGAACCCCGATTCCTCTCTTATAATGAACCCCCAACAGCTTACCGGCCTGCACTCTGATAGTGCCCTTATCTGAATTCAACCTCGGTTTGAATTGTCTCAACCAGTCAACCGACTTGCCCCGGTCAGCCAGATGCCCCACTTCCGTATGGGACTTTGCTATCATGTCATCAACATAGCAATTGATTCCACGATGAATCATATCATGAAACAAAGTCACCATGGCTCTCCGATACATGGCACTGGCGTTCTGTTTCTCTGGAGGACAGTCTCCTCTCCATGGTAGCTTATGCACAACGACACCGGTATCCGACCCTGGCATATCCTGACACGACCAGGTGAAGGCATCCACGTGCTCTTTCAACAGGGCTACCATTCTGCTCTCGACTCGCCTCTGCAGCGGCTCCAATTTTCCTTTGCTTCCTGACCTCGGCGGTGCTTGGAATAACAACCTCAACCCGCTCCTCGTGCGGCTGAATCACCTTCTCCTCTTGTCTTGACAACCTGGCTAATTTCCAGCAGATCACAATCTTCTTCGCCTTCTTCTTCGGCATGATTGCTCGGTTTGTCGAAGTCATATGAGGTGTAACCAAATTGTTATCAACGAGATCCGGAGAATTATCTTTGAAGTTGGGACGAGACAAATCAAAAAAGAAAAATGAAAACAAACATTGCCATTTTTATTTGTTTTTAAACTGCAAAAATAAATGAAAAACAGGGAACACCGCTTTTTGACTGAAAAACATCCATTTATTAATGATGCAGAAAATGCGAATTTATGAACATGAGGTGGCCCTTACAATGAACCATTACGTGTCGGGCAACACATATGGCTTCCATGCAAATAAAACTGAAAACAAGAAATATTACTCTTCCAGATGAGTGTCTGTGATGATCTTTTTAAGCCTTCCAGCTTCCTGGTACGCACGATCCTATCCATTGATCAGTCCCCCAGTCACTGTTAGTCTCTCCCCCCACCGTATAGGCGTGATCTGAATCTTCAGCAATTGCACCCCTCATCACCTGACCATGCGCCGGCATGGGATTAGCATTAACATTCGGTGATGGCGCAAAACTGATAGCCTGAGAGTCTACCAGATCCTGGACAACATTCTTGAATGCTCTACAGCCCTCAATGTTATGCCCCAGTGTTCCAGAATGAAATTCACACTGGGCGTTCTCATCATAATTAGGAGGCTTCTGATCTGATCTCATCGGAACCATCGCCCTCGACTGAACCAACCCAAAATCCATCAACTTTTTAAACAGAACAACATATGTCACGGGCGGCTTGTCAAAATGGCGATCGACCCCCTTTCCTTTCACTTGACTCCCAGCTCCCTGTATCTTCTGTGGAGTTGGCTGATGTTGCTGTCGTACTGACTGATTGCCAGCAGGGATGGTTACTGCAGCAATGTGCTGGTAGTAACGACCCCTACCGTGTCCTCTCTGGGCGTACACAGCACTTGATCCACCCTCATCCTTGCGCTGGTCATTACCAAAGGATTTCTTCGGTCCAGACAACGAAGCGTTTCCTTGCATGTTCCCCATCTTCAGCCAATCTTCAATCCTCCCCACCTTTTCGGCAATTACTTTCTGCCCCAAGGCGAACTCTCGCATGACATCAATCAGCTCTCCCATCTTCTCTTTCAGCTCGAGAACGTCAGCGTTGGACGAATTCATCATTCCTGTGCCAATCAAACAGGTTAGAAACTGACACCTGCAAAACAGAAAACAAGTTATTATGCATGAATGCAGTGTCTATCCACATGAGGAAGATTCTGTCCTGGATTCTGGTTTCATCGTGACAGATAACATTTTAACATCCACATTCTGAAGTTCATGATGTCTCTTAACCAGAATCTCAATCTATAATACTCCCCATATGGCTAGACGTGAGTTTGATGCAGATGAATGCAAAACGAGAATGATGCAGATGTATGCAATGCATTGTGCCATCCTCCAAGTCATCTGATCCTCTGTACTGAATCTGGCCTCTGGACTGATCATTACCATCTGAGGAGAAATGTAACCAATCTGACCCACGGGTTCCGAAATAAACGGAAGACAGATACATCATCATCATCACTGGTCTCTGAGCAGACACACCACCTCCATCTGAATCGGCCCGGGGAATCCTGAAATAAACGGATCCCCACTGATAAATATCGGACAGCACTCCGGCGTCTCGGCAATAACTGACCATAAATCCGACTCATAATTATGTCTCTGAATCACTGATCACAAAGTCACCATCTGAGCAATGCATCTGAAATAATCAACCCTCCCCTCACAGGTAAATTCTAGACAGGTCACCCTAAGGCGGATAATAGTCTCGACAATCGGGCGGAGATACTCAATGGGTTTGCCCTTTCGGGTGTGCCATTGTAGCTCTCTTAAAATCGTCTAAACCAAAGATCCGGGAAATGATCGGTCACCAGAGTCAACAACTCAGATGGAGTGACTCAAACAAAGTGGATACTCCACAAAGATGAGCACTATCAACTGAGCCTCGTCCGGCTTGTGGCACATCACGCCGCCAGGCACATGTTGATCTAACATGAAAGAGGCAACGTGAGACCACACTAGTCCTAGGTGTATACTCGGGCCTGGGTTTTAGCCCCACTCAGAACACCCACCCCAAACAAAGAAACCACCTGCACAGAGGACGGCAACATGATAGTATGATGCATGCATACATTTAATGCAAATATATAAATGGGTTAGAATAATAAATGCAATAAATAAACAACACACAATAAGCAACCCAAACCAATCCTAAAACGCTAGGAAGGACTCGCTTAGGGACGATGGACCAGCATAGGTCTACATCAGATGTTCCCCAGCAGAGTCGCCAGCTGTCGCATCCTGCGAAAAAACCGGCGAGGCTCGAAAATAAAAACACACAGAGCCGCCACTAAACGTTATTTATCCCAAGATAGGGAAAGGAAACGCTCAGAGAAACCTGGAAAGACATGGTCTCGCGACCAGAGAGAAAAGGTTCGGGAGTCGGTTACGCGAGGGGAAGGTATTAGCACCCCTCACGTCCTAGGTACTCCTAGGGATCCACGTTCTGAAATAAAGAAAAGGTTGCTAAACATCACACACACACACGGGGAACGCAGGTGGGGTTAAGAGAAGGGAGCTCGATAAGGTATCGCACCTTAGGCCTACATATCTTGTCTGGAACAAGAATCAGAGCCACTGTAGTTCGGCTTACGCACGCCAAACGACACAAAACATACAAACAAGCAAGGGTGGCAAACATGGAGCCCGACAACCACTGGATGGAATTACGTCAGCATCCGAACCAAAACACGCTCAAAAGGGCAAACATGGAGCCCGACAGCCAATCCTGGGCTTACGTCGGCATCCGAACCCAAACATATAATCAGATAACAAGTAAACACACGCAAAAAAGAAAAAGGTTGCCCGGAGTGGTCTCGCACGACCACCTGCCTACATACCTCGTCTGGAACGAGGATCAGGGCGATGTAGTTCCCCTGAAAGGGACTAAATTGCTAACCAGAAACCGAGGGGAAAACACGACACTAGGGAGCTGAGACTCGAGCCTAATGTTGTCATGCAAAGTCACCCTAAGTTCAGGTTTCTACCTACTCGCATCAGTGTGATCTAATCCTAACCAGGAAAGAAGAAAGCATACAAGCATACATCATATATCAAATGAGAACAGGCATCTCAAACAAGCATGTCAATCAGAGATCCACAGAGCACCCGCTATAACCAAACAAGAGGCTCAATCAAAGGGGTTTGACCGCCGAAGCGAGTCGTCTGTACATGGTTTTGACTTGCTCTTAACCTTGCCATTACGAGGCTAAGGTGAAGCAGATGAAGAGGTGAAGTGAGGATCAGACCTCACAGCTCATATCCCTAACCAGGGAGAGCGTCTGACAAATGAGCATGGGTCCAGAATGGGGGGACCCTTCTATACTCGGAGACTCTGACTCAATGTGCACTGCACAGGATCCTGGGTTAGGATCTCAATGCTTCAACCATGTAATGGGAGCAAGGAGAAGACTCAACTGAATAGTGGGGGGTAGACTGCATACCCCTACCTTCCACCAATTGCCTTATTTAAAGGACTTTCACCTGCTTGGCACGAAAAATAAACAACCACAATCATTGCCTCTTAAGGAGGACTTCAGACATTTATTTGCCCGGCTCGGTAACAGCCGGGTCTCCAGACTACATGAAGTCAAGAGGACCTACCTCAATGCAAGTTGCTTAAGCAAAGTAAAGCAAAAGTTCACAAGGAACTGAGCAACTAAAAGTACCTGGAAACAGTCAAACACAGTTAGTACTCAGACAGACAAAACTAAACAGCAAAAGTTCAATCAGTTAATCTATACAAAGCAATGCACAATAAAGCAAGCTCAAAGCCCAAGCCTAAGCTTCACCACCTACAAAACAATGTTATGTTAGTGTACAAACATCAACAACATCATTTAAAATTGATTTGGATCATTCTCCATGTGCATTATGCTTTTGATCCTGAAAAATCAAGCAAACATTAGCAACTAGACCACTAGGCTAAGCCTAGGGTCCAAAGGCAATAAAAATTCCTAAACAGCAAGGCATTCACAAACCAATCTCAAATTAAAGTCAAACAAGAGCAAACATCATTGGTCTCATGTTTATATCACTCCTTATGCTCATGTTATGCACAAAATAAGGCAAACTAGTTCAAATGAAGCACCAAGCATACAAACAGAACTATTGCATTCAAATCCACATCAAAATAAATCCAAAAATTCTCAAATTAAATACACCTAAACAGGGGCTAATCCAGGTATGCCATGTCAAATTTGAGCTTAATTGGGCAAATGGAACCATGTCAATGAAAATCAACAAAAACAGTCACAATTTCATGCTCCAAATCACATCATCAATACATGCTTCCACTTCAAAAATTCATAACTCAATGAAAACAAAAAAGAAATGGATGAGACCAAGACAGGGATGTCACATCATGTGTCTATTACAAGCATATCAAATTTCATGACAATCCAATACCATATGAGCATTTCTCAATCAATCTACCAACATGTATCACATGAGCTTGCAATTGTGACCAACAGAGATGAAAAATCATGATCAAATTGAAAATGCAATGCAAAATTCCACAAAAATTCTCATAGTTTCCTAACATGACAACTAAGCATCATGCAAAATTTCAATCAATTTCAACATGTATAGGTCACCCAAATAATTCCAGCAAATTGACATCAAGAGGTGTGACACAAATTGTCACACCTAACTTCCAAAATTCATAACTACATGACCAGGTATCAAAAATGCAAGAAATTTACATGGAAATAAACCTCAGCCAGTCAACATTCATCACAAAAATTGGCAAGAATTTCTTTTATGATATGAGAATTTCATGAATCAATTGGCAAAGTGTAGCAAAAATGAACACATGTGAGAAAACCCTAAGTCAAATGGAATTTCTACCAAGCACAACTTTGACCAATAGGTCAAAAAAATTCTACACAGGTCAAGGAAGTCAACAAAACAATTTTCACATTTTTCTGAATTTTCTATAATTTTCTATGAATTTTTAAAGGTGTTAATGATTTTTAACAATTTTTAATGAATTAAATTAATTAATTAATTAACCAAAGGCCTTTGTTACAGGCGGGGGCGGTAAACGCCTTATTTGAAATTTTGAACAGAATTTTGGATCAAAGGCTGCTTTGCGCTCAGAAAACTCGTCTCCTTCCTACAACCACTCAAGAACACTCAAATCTCAAAACATCACCAAAATACACATGCGAGTAACCGTTCGAACCGTCTCGCCAAGCACAATCCGAATATCAACTCAATTCAACCTAAGAATTTCTAAATCTCCTGAATCGATGAGCTTAGGGTTTGGTTACAAAATTTCGATTCCAGATTTCTCCTCCTATGGTTCATCATTTGCTAAACTACAAGCACCACTACGATCTACATAACATGCTCTTCCTAACGCACATAAGCACGAAGCATTCGGTGAAAATCGAAATTACACCAACCTGGAAATGGCAGCAGTGAAACGGGACGAGTTGGCGCGCGATTTGGTGAAACAGCTACAGCACGAGCATGAGGAAAGGCGAGGCAAAGCTTGGATTCACTTGATCTTGCTCCTATTGCTCCAAATCAACTTTCACCATTGATGACTCTTGAAGATGCAGTCGCGATTCAATGCCTCTTCCACTCCAAATACCACAAACAGTTTTAGAGGATGATGCAAGGAGTTCAGATCAAAAGGAATTTCGAGATTTGGTGTAGAATTGATGACGAATCTTGGAATTGAAGGTGTTGAGTTCTTGATGAAATTTTGAGAGAATGAGAGGTTTTGAGATCCAACTTTGGTAACTGTGATTTTCTGTTATGATTAGAGAGTGTTTATGTTTATATATGATAGCTTAATCCAACTCTAATCAAGTTAATTAGCAAAAATGGATTTGTTAATGAAAGTGTAATTTCCAAATGAGGGGTAAACATGGAATTTCACTATGCCAGCTAGTGCCACCTGTTTTGACAGCACATACACCTTTCAATTATCACATGTGAGCTGTAGAAACTTTCCTCATGCCCATTGGTTGTGTAAATCTCAAAATCACCATGTGGATGCATTTGTCCATTTTTAACCATCCCACTTTTCAAGCCAAATCTCAATCCAAAAGCCTTAGCCATGAAATGATGCTTCCAACACACTCTAAATGCCATTTATGAGGTGTAGCAAAAAGTCTCATCTCAAAATTCCAATTATTTTGAAAGTTGGACAATTTTGCCCCTGATCCAATTCAGCTGTCCAGTTGAAAAGTGACTTTTTGCCTCGGCCATTTTTGGAAAAATCCAATTATGCACCATGAAAGTACATGTCAAATGGAGTTTGTGCATATAAAGAACTTGCAATTTGGACAAACCATGTGGAAATTATGGCCTCCTGATTATGGGTCATTTTTGAATTTCACTGAGCCATAACTTTCCAACCATACATGGGATTTTCAAGTTCTTGGACTTTTTGGAAAGGTGAGAACAAGATCTACAACTTTCATGTTGAACAATTTTTCATTTGAAGCTTCCTTGGACACGTGGCTTTGAGGTCCAAAACTTTCCATTTTTGGAAACTTCAATTACAAGTCACTTTCTATTTTTGGCAGTTTTTGTCCTGACTTGATTTTCTTCATTTTTAAGCTTTGCAATGTCGAATAACACTTGTTCCAACATGATTGAAGTGTATCTAACTCATTTCCACCTCCAAATCCATCAGATCATGTACTGTTGACCACAGTTGACTTTTCAACTGACAGATGAATCTGGCAATGCATAGATCAAATTAAGCCCCAATCTTCAACTGAAATGGCTCAAGGGTGAAACCCTAGCCTCAATAATCACCATATAATCACAAAATGAACCCCATAATCATCAGAAACCTCATCTCCTGATCCAGCCCAGACTGGCCCAATGCAGCTGATTAGGGTTGACCAGTGGTCAAAACCCTAATCTCAAGGAATCTTCTTCAATCTTCTGATGACATCCAACCATGATGATGATGATGTATCATTGCAATCAAGATGAAGACCAACATCCTTGGAGAATCACAAAACCCTAATTTGATCACCCAATCCTCAGATGGCCAATGATCAATCAATAAACCCTAGGCTTGCACTTTGACTTCCTTATCTTCTGATCAAGACTTAGGAGAATGGCTTGCACAATGTAACCACATGATATGCAATATGCAATGCCTAATGACCTAAAAATGTAATGCAATATGTTAATGCTAGTCCCAAGAGAAGAGGGCAAATTTTGAGGTGTTACAGTAGGTCCGCTCAGGGATTGATGTTTCGTGAATCTGAATAGTGACTTATTTGAGTTTTGAGAACCCAGGAGCATGTTGCCATACATTAGGAGGCTTTTCCCCATCGCTTAAGTCTTTCTTCCCTTGTTGACTCAAGTTGGATATTGATTAGAAAACCTTGTAGAGACGAGTGAACCCATAAGATAGGAAACCCACTGGGATTATTATCTCACCCCATCTTGTTGATTATTTTTCAGGTAGTTTCGATCAGGCGAAGGGTAAGGACAAGATAGAGTGATATCTTGCTTACCTGATGTTTGGATGGCTTTATGCTATGTAGATATTTTTGAGATCATTCTACAATGATCTAGTTCCTAGTTTTATTTTGGGAACCTTTGTGTATATTTAGTGCCATGTAGTGTTCTCTTTTGGGCATGTAATATGTACATTGTTGCCGCTAGGCACTTATGTATTCAGTACCAGTATTACACTATGTATAATATGTATTCTAGACATGTATTATATGCGGGTGTTACAGTTTCATTAATAGAAGATGAAGTGTGGAGGCGGAATGAGTTAGGTTTATTTCAAAAGTGAATAAACATATAGCTTTTATAGACAAAATTGACTAACTCCCCACGGTTGATAAAACGGACCGAGGTGAAAAGTTATTCAACTTCTTCTTTATTTTAAATTAAAATAAAATATATTTTTTCACGATTGGTAAAACTGACTGAGGTAAAAATTTGTTCCACTTTTTTTTTTAAATTAAAAAAATTACATAAACAAAGTTGTAACACGATTCCCTTCAAAACAGAGCAATGCCTTTGCAAAAACTCATTTTGATAAACGTACGAAGCACCATGTATTCACTAACCTGAATCATATCTTCTCCAACTTGTACGAAGCAAGGAAAGGAAACACAAAACTCATTTATTTAACTTCTACGTCACATTTCCAATACGTTAAACATTTTCACCATTCATGTTACATTCACTACACCAAATAAAACATTTAATAGTGTTTTTTTTCCAGGTTTTAATAGCTCATTTAAACGCTATAAAATTCCCTGATATTATATGTTAAGATATTAAAAGACAACACTTTAATAGCGCTTTCCATTAAAATGGTGTCATAGCCTAGTTTGCATTGATTTATACGATTTCAAAATTGGATTTAAGAACATTTTAATGAAAAGCGCTATTATAGACAAAATATATAATAGCACTTTTCAAGAAAAGCTCTATTAAACGACCTTGTTTTCATTTTGAGTACTAACAACACCAAAGAAAATTATTTTACAATGTTTCAGCAAAAATAAAATATGAATTTTTCTCAAGATTCAAATATTTACAAAGTACAAATATTAATAGAACATAACTAGAAACTACATAATCAATCAATTAGTGTCGATCAGAAATTTAATTACAATTTAGAGATATAATTCAAGTGTTCTTAGTCTTGTGGAATCATCTTTTGTGCTTAGGCATGACTTGTAGACCCATGGCTACGGCCTAAATGACAAGAAAAAATGTTAAAGTAAGATGATATAATTGAAGAGAATTTCAACAGACGGTTGTTCATTGAAGGCAAAGGTGAGGGTTAGTGTGACAAATTCTAAGTTTGAACAGAGTAAGGGTGAGGGTGGGAGAAGTTCGATGAAGGTGAGAGAGTGAGAGAGTTGAACTACAACAAAATTTAAAAACTAAAATGTTAATGTAAGGGTGTAAGCGGATCAGAAAAAACCAATTAAATTGACAATCCAAACCAAACTAAACCGAGTCGAAAAAAATCCGATTGTTTCTCATTCGGTTCAAAAACCAAATCAAGCTAATGAAAATCGATGTGGTTTGGTTCGACTCTCAGTTTTAATTTTTAGGAACCGACAAATCGATGAGTCGAACCAATGATATAATTATGCTCTAAATCTTTTATTCCACCCATCATTAAGCCCAAATTTTATATCGGTCAAATTATTCTCCATCTTTGTTGTTACATTTAATTCATTTTAGAAAAACACGAATATAGAACCAAACTCTCAAACATAGAAAGTAAAAATAATATAAGTCACAATTTTTTTTTATTCATTGAGTTGCTGCTCTCACCTCCTTCCACCACTATTTTTCTCTATCGTCGTTATGTTATTATTGTCTTTTTTGTGTTAAAGTTCTCTGTGTTAGTTCTCATTTTTTTTTAAAAAAAAAAATATTTCTTCTTCAACGAAATTTCTTCTAATTTTGTTACGAAATATGTCTATTATTTTATCTATAAATTCATTATAACCGTTGTGAAATATTATCCCCTCAATTAAAAGTAACAACCGTGGGGAAAAATTCACGCGCCTAAACACCAAAATGATTTTATTGAGAAACGAACTCATGATCAAACAACTTTTCACCTCAGTTAGCAGGTTCAATCATGAGAAAAAATGCATGCTATTCATTTTTTTACCTCCGCCATTAGTTCAAAAGATTCTTGTATTATTCTTAACCTAATGAAATCGGTTTAAGAGGGGTTTACGTTTTAGTGGTCGATTTAGAAAACAAAGCAAAAAAAATGATTAAAATAAGCGATTATAAAATAAGTCAATCTACTGTTTTCGGTTTCCGGCTAATCATTGGTTTTTACCTACCAATTCCCTAAACGGCTTCGACCTCTATTCGATTCAAATTCGATTGACAAGCGCAATAGATATATGACAGATTTATATTCCTATATTCCGAATTAAGAAAACGGATAAATACAATCGTGAATTAAGCAAACACGATTTACAAACGCAATTTAACGACAAAGCGACGAAAACGGCGATTAATAGTTAGAAATGCAATCATACGAATTTAATCAAAACCATTCCACAAATTACAGATTAAGCAAATGAAATTTCATAGAATAGAATTGAAAGAGAACGAAATTAAATTGATAGAATAAAAACCTCAAAGCCTTGGAAATTCGGTTACAGCAGATTGACTCTAGGAGATTAGTTCCTCTTCATGATCGCACAAAAGCAAAAAGTTATCGTGAATAATGTGTTTGCTACAGTACCGCGGCTGCCCTTTTAAACAAAATAAGGGTTTCACTAATAATTCAAACTGGGCCGAAAAACCTAAATTCGGCCCAACAAATGGCCCAAAAGAAAATATTTCCTAAAGTACGAAACTTCAACGAATTATTTGAGACGTCTGAACTCCGAATCAGCTTCTGACTTCTTCATGAAAGTCGTATCTCTTTCTCTTATCTTTCCAACGACTGGTAGCACGCCTCGATCTGATACTCTTAGCTCCAATTATGAATTTATTCGTGCAGAATGCTAATGCTGAAAATAAACTGCGAAAAACAAATAAGTGTAAAAATAAGATAAATTATAAAAACACATTAAAAGGGAAAAATAACCAAACTAAAACATGGAAATGCATAACTATAAATATAGAAGAATGTGCATCAAAATGCACTGATCAAATTCCCCCACACTTGAACTTTTGCACTCTGAGCAAAATTTAAAATAAAACAAAGAAAACACAAACACATAATTAGTTACTCATCCCAGGCTACAAGTCTTCTTCGGTTAAGTTTGCATCGATAGGTACTAATTTTGCACACTAAGGATATCGTAGGAACACTAATCCACAATTGTGCAGTCATAAACCTCCTGAATAGACAAATCAACTCGAATCATGTTATTATGTTAAAGCCTAACTTACTCATCCTTCTTTGGCTCTTTTTTATTCAGGCGCAATCACATTAAGCCCGTTATCTCCACATACTCATAGCAAGGCGACCGGTTAGTGACTCTATTCCTTTTCTGCACGGGGTTCTGGTACTTAAGTGGCATAACCCTCTGCTTACTCAATTGTAGTTGCGGGGGATCGGACCGTAATCCGCCCTACCAAGTTCAGCACCAGAACCCGCTGAACCAACTACAAAAGAGTCTTATTTCCAACTTTTTTTTGAAGGTTCTACATCTGTTGGGTTAAGTGACTGTGTGAGGGTCACCAAACTTAGAAGGTGCATTCGCTTTTCTTTCTCTTTTTTTTTCTTTTTCGGAACACTTACTTATATTCATCGGCTTCCCTGCAGAGAGTGTATGTGAGATGGTGCTGATTGCTGAAATAAACTACTCAAGAGCTGTCAGAGAATGAGAATTTAAGGCTAAAACATAATAAGAATTCGAATCAATTTCCATATGCAGGAGACTTACGATGTTAATACGATACCGATCTTGTGAATTTTTCCCAAGTCTCCGTAAACTAATCTCAAATTAGTCAGTCTATAGCCTAAAACTTTCAAGAAGATGCATTTTTTTTAATTTAGCAACTAAAAGCCAAAAACAGAGAAAAACTGAAAAACAAAATAAACAAAACAAAACAAATAAATGGTTCCCTCCCCCACACTTAAAACATACATTGTCCTCAATGAAATACCATAAATATAAAATAAGAGTGGGAGAAAGGAAAGAACACACCCGAGGAGTCAAGGCGGATAAGTGATTGCATAAGCAGCCTTTCCCAAAGAGAGTTCTTCTGCAGTCTCTTCTTCCAAAGTCGGGTTCTCATGTAGTAGCTTTGGGTGGTGTCCATTGACCTTGAAATTTTGATTAGTGTATTCGCCTTGTATTCCAGGATCAAAGAAGAATCTTTGATAAGTAAAAGTGTTGAATGAGCGCGTGAAAGTGATCTCCTTTTTCATAACATCAAGAATCAAAGGATTAAGCCTCCTTTGGGGTTGCCTTACTATTTTGGATCCATCCTCAAGTAGAATCCTGTGCATGCACATCGATGGACTAATACCTGGAAGGTCGGCTAATGTCCACCCGATTGCCTTCTTATGCTTCTTCAAAACCTGCAAAAGTTTGTGTTCTTGATCGGAATCAAGGTTAGAAGAGATAATAACAGGGAGTTTCTCATTACTCTCCAAGTAAGCATATTTCAGGTTCTCAGGGAGCTCTTTTAGCTCTAAGGACGGGGGATGCTCGGTGGATGGAATGCTTGGGGAAGCCGGGATGTCAAGAGCATCAACTACAAAAACAGGTTTATTGGTAACAACTTCACCTGTAGGAAATGTATCAGCCTGCAAGGCAGCATCAATCTCAGCACAGACAACATAAACGTTAGTGTCAGTACAATCAGAACATGAATAAATATCATCAAAACCAGAGAGAGATGGAAAATCAAGCGCAAATAGTTCAGAACTAGCGTCATCAACTAATTCAGAAATCAGCTCAATATGAAAAACGGAATGCTCCTCCACAGGGTGTTTCATGGCATCAAAAATGTTAAATTTTGAGACAATGTCACCAAATTCCATGGACATGGTTCCATCGTCAACATCAATTTTTGTCTTCGCCGTTTTCATGAACGGTCTGCCTAAAATGATGGGAGCTCTGCTTGTCTTGGTTTCTCCTTCCATGTCTAGAATATAGAAATCTGCAGGAAAAATCAAATCGTTAACTTGAACAAGAACATCTTCCATTACTCCAATAGGGCGAGCATTACTTTTGTTCGCTAGTTGAATGATTAAACCTGTATGTTGTAAAGGACCAAGATCAAGGTTATTATAAACAGAAGTAGGCATAACATTAATGCCTGCTCCCAAATCAAGCATGCAATTGTCGAATTTACTATCCCCAATGGTACATGGAATATAAAAAGTTCCTGGATCCTTGCACTTTTGGGGTATGGCCTGATTGAGGGATGAAACAGTAGCTTTTTCAGGTGAATGTTTAGGCTGGATAAGAGTTGAAATGTTTCGTCCCAAATTTACTCTCTCATTTCCCTTCAACCTTTTCTTACTTGTGCACAAGTCTTTTAGAAATTTTGCATACTTTGGAACCTGCTTAATAACATCAAGAAGCAGAATGTTTACCACAACTTTTCTAAAACCATCCAATATCTCACTTTCCTTGTCTCCCTCCTCAATTTTTTTTTTATTTTTCAGAACTCTATGTGGGAAGGGGACTGGTGGTACATACTCCTTTTCTTTAATTTTTTCAGATGAAATAGGTTAAGATGGAGTAGGTTCAGGTTCAGATGTTACCTCAATAATTTTTTTATTTTTTTCAGGGGTTGTTTCTGTAACGTTTCCAGATCTCAACGAAATCGCACTCACATTAGCATTAGAATCCTTTGGATTGACAACTGTTTGGGCTGGAAGCTGGTTCGACCCTTGGGCTTGGATGTTATTTATTTGAGTAGTAAGTTGTCCCATTTGCGTGTTCAAGGTCTGAATGCTAGAATCAGTCCTTTGTTGGAATTGGAGATTGTTGGCGGCCATTTGTTTGACAAGATCTTCTAAGGATGGTCTGGAAGGTGCAGGGGAAGCCACTTGAGGTGGGTTCTGTTGTGGGTTTCCATATCGAAGGTTGGGATGGTTCCTCCAATTGGGATGGTATTTGTTGGTGGATAGGTCAAGAGTATTATTGTACCTGTTTTGATTGTAAAGGTTGGCTTCATAAGCTTGAGGCAGCTCAGTAATGGACTCGTCTCTCAGAATAGGACAAGTATTGGTCGGGTGCTCATGAGAAGTACAAATACCACACACTATTGTTGTTTGAGGTTTTGCTACTGCCATCTGTTTGACTAAGGTAGTGAGCTCGTCAATTCTGGTCTCTAAAGCTTTGTTGGAAGAAACCTGAATTTGATTCACGCCTTTGCTTTGCACAAAATTGTCTATAGTAGTGAACTGTTGGGAATTAAGGGACATATTTTCGATAAGGGCTTTGGCAGCAGCTGGAGTCTTATCAACAAGTGCTCCACCACTAGCAGCATCAAGAATGTTCCTATCCATCGGTATCAAACCCTCATAAAAGTACCGGATGAGTAGTTGCTCGGTGATCTGGTGCTGAGGACAACTAGATATTAATTTCTTGAATCTTTCCCAATACTCAGCAAGTGACTCATTATCCTGTCTAACACCACATATTTCTTTTCTAATTGAAGAAGCTCTTGAAGTAGGGAAAAATCTTTCTAAGAAGATTTTCTTCATATTATTCCAACTTGTAATAGAATTTGGCTCAAGATAATACAACCAATCTTTTGCAGCACCTTGTAGTGAGAATGGAAATGCTCTAAGATTGACATGATCTTCAGTAATTCCTTGAGGCCTCAATGATGTAGAACACACAATCTGAAATTCTTTTAGATGCCTATGAGGATCCTCACCTGCAAAACCATTAAACCTTGGCAACAAGTGTATTAAACCAGATTTCAATTCAAACGGTACAACAGCAACAGGAAATTCAATACATAAAGCATTATAATTAACATCAGGGGAAACAAGTTCTCTGAGGGTTCTTTGGTCAGTCATGTTAAACTCAATACAAAAGAAAATAAAATCAACAAACAATGAGAAAACACAACTAATTCAGCAATGCAGCAACAAATAGGAAAATACCGACAATGTCCCTATTACGAAAAACAATTGAAATACAAAAAAAACGATTAAAATAAAATACAAAAAATACAAAAACACGAAAATTAATCTAATTACATCAATTAAGAATTTTGAGAATTTTTTCAGATTTTTTTAAAACTACCAAAACAAAAAATAAATCATAAAAAATAGAAAAATAAGGAATTTCGGTTTTTTAGGGCGGCATCCATTATTTATTTTATAAATAGAGGTTTTTGATTACTGATTTTTTCCTAATGAATCGACAAAAAATCGGAATAATCTGAGACAATTTGTTTAAAAACAATTTTTTTTTATCCTAAACCGCAAAAAGACCAATACGCAAAAAAAGTTAGGGCAAAAAAATACTAAAACACATATGACTATAATAATAGTTAGACTATAATAATGGTTAACATCTACAAGAATCCCCGGCAATGGCGCCAATTTGATCCGTTGTCGCGCGCGGATCAAAAACGAGTATTTTTTACAAAACGTAGTTAGCGACAAATTGACTCGGATTATCGTTCTCACAAGGATTCTTGAATGAATTAACCAATGATAGTAACGATTAATGGGGTTTTGGTTGGTTTAGGATTCAATTAAAAAAATAGATTAAAATAAGTGATTATTGAAATAAGTTGTAGCAACAATTTACTGATTCGGTCTTTGCCTATCATCGACTATCCTAATTCCAACCGCAGATTAACTATTCCTATTTGATTATAATATCAACTGACAAGCGCAATTGATAGTATAAGTTGTATGTTCCTATTATCCGAATTAACTAAACGGGATTAAGTTTCATGAATTAAGCAAACATGAATTAAACGGACTCAATAACGAATTAAGCAAACAAAATCGTGACTATAGTTAGGATCACACAATCAATCGGATTAAATCAATATAACATATGTAAATCGGATTAAGCAAACAAAATACATATATTAATATTGAAAGGAATAAAAAACCTGAATAAGAATTACTAAAATCTCAAGGTATCGGAACCCGGATACAACAAATTGTTTGGATCGATTAGTTCTTCATGAGAATTCTTGCCAAAGCTTTCAAGTATTTCGTGAATAGTGTGTTTGCTACAGTACCGCGCGTAAGACCACAATTTTGTCCCTAAGATCCCTCATGGCATCATAACATTTCATTTGCATAGCCTCAAAGATCATTGAGCATCTTGGTTCCCTTTACCTTTGGGTGGGACTCCTTGTGAGTGGTTTGAGATCACCAAGCATGCTTGAATTGTATATCATTGATCTTCTCATTTTGTTTACTAACCAAAAGCACAAAATATGTCACTAACATCTTTTGTTTGTAGCTTGAGCAATCACAAGATCAAAAGCTTCTAGGGGGTCATTGGTACAAAGACATGCTCAAGAGGAGGTGAAAGCAAGCATGGTAATGGTTCCCAAAGATCTCATCCATCAAATATGCCTCCCTAGCATCTCAATTCATCATTTTGATCAAAGCAAGTCAAAGGGTTTGAGGCCCTGTTCTTCAAAGAAACCCTAATTCATCTGTGCACCACAGTGCCTTGCTCATGAAGCAACTTCAACCCATGATCAAATACAATCAAGGGAAGTTCTTTAATTCTTCATTTCATGCATATTTGAACTTATTTGAGTGTCCTCAATCATCAATTCATCTAGATATGAGGCATGGACTTAAGAAGTTGATCAGTCAATTCATCTGATTATTTTGAAATACACTGAGACCTAGCTTTTTATGTGTTGGTCAAATGGAGATGGTTCCAAAATAAAAAATGTTCTTAATGACAATATGAACAACTTTCATGTTCACCAAAATTTTATTTAAAGCTTGGAAAACCATCTTCCATTCCAATACATTATAGGTCATTTTGACTGAAACCCTAATTTTGGGTCAACTTCCCAAGGACATAACTCATTCATTTTTTATGATTTTGAGGTGGGATCAAATGCATTGGAAATATTAAGATGTCTAATTCAAATTTTATGTTGAACAAAAGTTCAAAATCTCAAAGTAAATACATGTGATAATGCAAGACATTATAGGTCCTTTTGGGACAAATGCATTAAAAGTCAAAAAGTCCAACTTCAAGTGCCCATAACTTCTTCATAAAAAATTAAAATGATGCAAACTTTAAGTCCATTTTTATTGTCTTGAAAATATCTAAACTTTTATGTTGGAGGTTTTTCTATTTGAAGCTTGCATCACCAAAACAGAAGGGCTTGAAAGTTGGCCAATTTTAGAAACCTTGCCTTGACATGTTTTGCACATCACACTTTAAACTCAAATTTCATAAATTTCCACACTCCAAATGAGTTTTTGTCCAACATAACATTTGTTCCTCATACAAATACCTTTCCAACCATTACCCATATGCCTATGCTTGGATTTTCTAAATGGTACTTTCGAAGAGATGATGGTTTAGGTACAATTGGAGAATTCACTTGAAATCTTGTTACATGAGCATTTGCCTTGCAAGCTACATGTTCAATTCCCTTTGGTTATTGCTCAGAGTTCATTTGGCATTGTTTTTGGGCCTTGTGCATGATCATGCAAGCCCATGCAATGAAGCTTCACATGCCATGCACACGGATCATTCCACACTTTCCTTGCCTCTTTCTCTATAAATAGAGACTTCACTCCCTCCATTTCACACCCTAATTTCAACCTGAAATGCTGCTGAAATCGTTCCCTAACCATCACTAAAGAAGCAATTGCATTTTCTTCAAAAAATTTCAGATCTAGAATTCAGCTTCATCTGGTTGTATTCTTAGATCTAATGCTTCTAGACCTTCATCATACACTCCATTGAACTTCTGTTTTGATAAAGCAAGCAAGGTTTCAGCTCAAATCACCAGAACTCAAGTTTACATTCCAGCTGGTATTTCCTTCGATTCTCTTAATCCATTGACCTATTGGCTTAGATTTTGTGTTGGCTGAAGTCCTCTCAATAGAGGCATCATGTTTATGCTTTTAATTTTTGCAATTCATTAAGTTCATGATGAAACACCAGATTTTTCCATCTCTGATTTCTCACGCCATGGAGATCTAAAGGGAAAAAGGATGGTACATGGATGATGTACATCATCCCAACTTTCTATTGATGTATAGATCGCACGATTTGGTTGAGGTTTTAATTTCTGCAAGTTGGCCGGAATTCTGGAGCTCACCGGAGAAGACGGTGGCTCCGGTGGCTTCATCCTCTCCAGTTTAAATCTGGACCGTGTGATCTAATCTCCAGATTTAATCTCGTCCCTTGCTTGTTATGACTTTTAATTCTTTCTCATGTGCACGCATTGACTTGGATCCATGGTAGGCGCGCGTTTCATGGCCTCTTGATTTGCCAACTCAATTAATGAGCTTAGATCAGACGATCCACGCTTTTTCTAATTTCTATTTTCTGTTTTATTTTCCTTTTATTTTCTTTAATTCCAATTATTTTCAAAAATTAATATCTCTTTCATTTTTTATCCAAAAATTATGGGACCAATTGCATTATTTCCCAAATAAATTCTAGTTTCTATTTCTGATTTTTAATATTTTTTATTTCATCATTTGATATTTTTTGTGAATTTTCTCTTTTCTGGTTATTTTTAATTCATTTTAAATAGTTTTTGATATTCAAAAAATACAAAAATATTTTCCTAACCTATTTGAATGATGATGGAACTATGAAAAATATTCTCATCAATTTTTGAATTGATTTGAGATTTATTTGAGATTTTAGTTCAATTAGGTTATTTTTATTCATTTTAAATTGATTAAAAATAGTTTCTGACTTTTAAAAATGCTGAAATTTTTTGTCAAGCTTTGTTTGACCTTGTTGAACTTAGGATAAATCACTTGGACCTTTCAAGGTTGATTTGAAGTGATTTTGAAGTTTGACCTTTCCATTTATTTTAATTCAAGTGTATTTTCAAGTATTAAAAAATGCGAAAAATATTTTATTCTTTCCTTGACTTCCAATCTTCATCTCACTTCTGTTTTTGATTGTTTGACCTTGACTTTCAATGTTATTGGTCAACATATGAGGATTGGTACATGATGTTCCATTTAAGGCATTTATATTTCTTTTACCATTTTGTCATTTCCATTTCTCTTATTCATCTCCTTCTTCTTCTTCTTCTTCTTTTCTTTTTGATCAATGAGTTGAAGGTTGATAAGTTAGCATTGATTAGGGAGATTTAACCTTCCTCGATTCAAATCTAATTCATCTTGATCAATTGATCAAGTGAATGGCTTTGCATTAAGGATAGGTTGTCTTTTAAATCATGCAAAAGGCTTAAACCAATACAAGATCAATTCTCATTTTCTTTTTGTCATGGCAAGTTGTTGGGACTTGATTCACTAATCAAGACTCCTAACTTGTGTTTGTTGCCTATATTATTATTGACCGGCCTCAGATAGTTGTGACTTCTACATAAGTCCAATTACGATTGCTTAACATAGCGCTAAATTTGCCTTATGGCACACTAACTACTAACACTAACTATTGACAATTAACATTTACCTTATGCAATTTACTTTATGCAATTTACTTTAATGCAATTTACTATTCTTGCACATATTATTCATTTGCTTTTTTCTTTGCTCACTTGAGCACATGTTTATGTTAATACCATTTGCCTTTTGCTCACTTGAGCACATAATTGTGTATATATTATTTTGCTTGTGTTTTGTTTTGATTGTGGTGAACCAAATGCAAAGAAATGGACTTAGCTTTTAGGACTTTCCCTATGCAAAGAAATGGAGAATTGGACTTAGTTTCTAGGACCTTCCTTATGCAAAATTGGAGTAAAAGGATCTTAATGGTGAAGATGAATTAGAAGAACCAAATCTCTAAACTCACTCTTGTCCATTCTTGTTTTACTTCATGGAACTTTTGATGTGTGTGCTTTTGTGCTAGGAGTTTCCATTTGAGCTTAATTGGAGGACCATTGCCATGGTCATCTAAGTGGAAGATACAAGACACATTGAGGATCTTCTATGAGACTTGTTTGATTGCTTATACTTTGTGATTGCCTTGTTCCAAAGGATGGGAGCTACTTTGATCATCAATATGATCTCAAGAGAGGAACTCCTAGTGTGGTTTCATTTCTTATCCCTCATCTTTTTGCTTTGTTTAGGACCTAGCCTTTCTTCTTATTCCCTCCACTCTAACCCAAGCCAAAAATTTTGTGCAAACATTTAACATTTGTTTTCAACATTAGAAACCTAAGCCGTATGCTTTTGATTTTCAAACTTTCTTTTTATAACACTTATTTTGAATTGAACCTTTTAAGTAAACTTTGACCATTTTGTATATACTTCTAATTGGTAAATATAACCCATTCAAATGTGCTTTTTGTGGTTCCAATGGCCACTTCTTAATAAAAATCTTTCATAACCTTTAGCTATTAGGTTTGAGTTATCTTGGTGGTAGATGTAATACTCACCTATATCCTTAGTGATGGACAATGAGTCTTCCATGCTTATTATAGGGTTAACCCCTCACTAGCATGTTGAAGCTATCCTGACATGGTGGATTTGTGGTTTGGTTGAGTTTTCTCCCTTGGATAACAAAAGACCTTAAGGCTTTTGGATCCCTTAATTCACCAACTCATTTTTTGAAATTGTTTACCCCAAACTACGAGGTTTTGATCCTAATCTTTTTATAAGATGGTACGTAGGCAATGGGTTTATCCATCCAAACACAAAATGTAAATAACTTGTATATTCTCCTCTCATCTCTTCAATCATGTTTGCACAAATAAATTTTCACAAAATACCAACCTTACAACAAGTGTGAAAAGGGCTCCCTAGGAGTACCTATGATGTTTTGGGTGCCTAACACCTTCCCATTGCATAACCAACCCCCTTACCCAGGTCTCTGTTTCTTTTACTAGTTTTTGTTAAAACTTTTAGGTTTTTGTTCGCTTTCTAACCATTCCTTTGGATAAATAGAAGTGCAGTGGCGACTCGACTTGTATGGTTTACCTTGGATTTAGTCAATATCTCTAATGGTAACGAATACCCCGCTACAGAAAAGTGGCGACTCTGCTGGGGATCATTTGCCTAGTGGGTTTTGCCAGCTTTTCATGCTTGTTGTATTGTATTTGTCTTGTGACATATTTTTGTGCAATTTGGAATTACTGTATTGGATGTAATGATTGATTTGCTTGATATTAATTCTTTGTGTGCTTGGTGATCTTTGTGAGATGAGTTCTATACTCGGACTCGAGTGCACTTAGGATAGGAGAATGGCATAGTCTTGTTGACTTGTGTGGAGTTATTCCTTAGCAAGTTGACTTGCAAGTCCATTCACTTGGTGGAGGTCATGTTGGGATCAATAATGTCACACAAGTTGTGGTTAGACATTACTCTTTCCAACATAAACCTTAGAAGCCAAGGACCTTAGTTTACCAAGCCCATCTTGGCCTATTCTTAGGATGTAGTGCGAAAGTCGTTCAAGTGTAAGATTTGATACGATTGTTACGCGGTACTACACTCATAAGAGTCTCTCTTGAGAATATTTTTGGAATACGAGTAGTCGTTTCTCCGATAATATCCAAAAGATGGGATGATGACTATGGGAACCTCTTGTAGAACATGTTTGGCAGGTTTAAACCCTAGTACATTCCCTTTGGGTGGTTCTTAACCTAAACTCCATGCTCGTGACTTGCAACAAACCCTTGATTCATGGTCGATCCGTTCATATATCCCTAATATCAATGGAACTTGGGTGTTGATAAGGTGTAAACCATAATCCACCAAAATGGATGATTGATATTAAGGATGATATGATCCATCCCATGACCTTTGTTTGGTGTGCTTTGCTTGATCCTTGAGTGTGATTGTTGCATCCATGCATTCATGCACTCATTTGCATCCATATCATCAATAATGAAAAAAAAATTCAAGGAACTTAAGGGGTTTATTTGCAAAATTTTCAGACATGGAAAGACAAAGAAGGAATACAAAGAAGTACAGCTTCAGGCAACCAGATCTGAAAGAGTTAAGGAATCTGACATCCTATGTACTAGATCCCTTGGGTTTCAAAGCTCGTTTTGGGAAGCTTCTTCCTCTTCTAAATACTCAAGTGGACGAAGGGTTGATGAATGTATTGGTGCAGTTTTATGATCCCTTGTACAGTTGCTTTACGTTTCCGGACTTTCAGCTTTTGCCTACCCTTGAGGAGTATGCTTATCTTGTGGGTATACCTATCCTGGATCAGTTGTCGTTCAGTGGCTTGGAGAGTATTCCTACTTCTCAAGAGATAGCTGACATGTTACACATAGATGAATGTAGCGGTGTATTCATTACCATTGGAGATATTGACTAAATCCAAGGTAAATCATACAAAGTCGAGTCGCCACCGCACTTCTATTTATCCAAAGGAAAGGTTAGAAAGCGAACAAAAACCGAGAAGTTTTATCAAATTAAAAACTAATAAAAATGTCAGAGATCTGGGTAAGGGGGTTGGTTATGCAATGGGAAGGTGTTAGGCACCCAAAACATCCTAGGTACTCCTAGGGAGCCCTTTTCACACTTGTTGCAAAGGTTATTTGTTTTGTGAAAAAATTTATTTGTGCAAACATGATTGAAGAGATGAGAAAAGAATATACAAGTTATTTACATTTTGTGTTTGGATGGATAAACCCATTGCCTACGTACCCTCTTACAAGAAGATTAGGATCAAAACCTCGTAGTTCAGGTAAAAAATTTCAAAACATGGATGGATTGATTGGTCCAAAAGCCTTAAGGTCTTTTATTATCAAAGGGAGAAAACTCAACCTGAAAAACCACAAGTCCACCATGTGAGGATAGCTTCAACATGCTAGTGAGGGGTTAACCCTATAATAAGCATGGAAGGCTCATTGTCCATCACTAAGGACAAAGGTGAGTATTACATCTACCACAAAGATAACTCAAACCTAATAGCTAGAGGTTATGAAAATTTGATTAAGAAGTGATCATTAAAACCACAAAAGTATTTGAATGGGTTATATTTACCAATTAGAAGTATATACAAAAATGGTTAAAGTTGACTTAAAGGTTCAATTCAAAATGAGTATTATGAAAAGAAAGTTTGAAAATCAAAAGCCTAAGGCTTAGGTTTCAAATGTTGAAAACAAAGTCAAATGTTTGCACAAAAAGGTTTTTTTTTGTTTGGGTTAGAGAGGGAGAGGAAGGTTAAACATGCAAGAGGTGAGGGATAAACAACACTAGGAGTTCCTCTCTTGAGATCATAGAGATGATCCAAGTAAGTCCCATCCTTTGGAATAAGCAAGCACAAGGCAAAAGCAATCAACCAAGTCTCATAAGAGATCCTCAATAAAAGGAAACAAGATGCCAATACATGGACTTACACCCGACTCCTAACAACAAAAAGGAAACAGAATGCCAATACATGGACTTATATCCGACTCCTAACAACAAAAAGGAAATAGAATGCCAATACATGGACTTATATCCGACTCCTAACAACAAAAAGGAAACAGAATGCCAATATATGGACTTACACCCGACTCCTAACATATCAAATAAACATCAAAAGCAAACACATCAAAAGTTCACAAGTAAACAATCAAGCACACACTATATACAAACAAAAGGCTTCAAACAATGGGTGGGCTTTAGTCAAGAGGGGTCATATCAACCTCGACAAACAAGCCAAAACTGTACAAGGGTAAACAGTAGCTCTTAACCACTAACATTGAGAGTTAGGGTGAAGCTGAACAAAGATGGTAAATGAGGATGAGACCTCAGGCTCTTAACCCTGGCCTGGGTGAGCTTATGATGATGAAAGCGTGGGGATCCAGAAAGAGGGACCCTATTCCATTTGACAGACACTGGACAAAGATCTTGGGTACATGTTCTAGAGCATCAGCACGTAGTGCGAGCATAAAGAACGACTCACTGAATAACAGTGGATTGGCTACTAATCCCTTGTATCTGTCAATTGCCTCAACTTGGAGGTCTTATCAAGTATCACATGCCTCATTTGGAGGTCTTTGGCACAATCTGTAAACAAACACAAACAGAGCCTCTTAAGGAGGACTTGCCAGCAAAATGCCTGCCAAAAAGGTGACAGGACTTCCAGACTACATGAAGTAAGAAGATAGCTACCTAAGTGGTGTGTCAACCACAATCCAAAGCTCAAGCAAGAGCTAAACGCAAGCAACTAAGGTACCTGTACAAAAGCTAAACATTTAATATTTCAGTCAACCAATCAGAAAACAAACAGTGAAACCATCCAACTGTTACACAATTCAATGAGCAATGTTCAAGCAATCAAATGAAGCAATGAGCTCAACACATCAACTTAAATCCCTACAAAACACAAAGAAGTCAGAACACAATCCAATTTGCATCTCAAAAGGTGAGCAACTCAACCATTAATGCTAAATGTCCAAACCTGAAACACAAGTCAAGGTTAGTTCATGTACAAAACACTAGTGCAAAGACTAAGTTCAAAACCGAACCAAATGATCAAAACAGAACTCAATCTTCCACATAATGCACATTCAAACATTCAATAAAATGTCCTCAAAAGGACCAACATCAATTCAATAAGCAAATGTATCAAATGATCAATGTAAAGCAAAGGCAACAAAAATGCATCAATATGAACTTCCAATTTAGAAAATTCAAATCAAAACAGAAATGCATGCAATGACTTTGAAATTTTTTATGCAAGTTTCTAATGTCATGAATAAGCAATATGCAAAACATCAGATCCAGAAAAGTTCAAATGATAGATGAACAAAAATGCACAAATTGAATGCCAAAAATGTGACACAAATTGTCACATACATCTTCATGTGTCAAAAACAATGATAGCATATGAGAAAAAATCAAACTAGTGCTCAAAAATTCACATCATGTATGAAGATCTAGCATGCAAAAAATCAGATCAATTGGATCAAAGGTGAATATTTCACAAAGCATTGAATGCAACATATCAAAATAGCACAAGGTTCAATCAAAAATATCCACATAAAAATCCAGAAATCAACAAATAATGAAAATAATGCTATAACAGACTCGACATTCAAACAAATCTATGAAAAAAAATTGGAGTTAATTTGGATCATTTTTCAATTTTTAATGAATTTTTCAAAATGAACAAAATAATATGAAATAACAAAAGAAATATGGAGGGAAACAATATTTGAAATAACTCAGAATTAATCTCATCCATCAGATCACGCGCGCATGGCAAATCAACGGACCACATTCAAAAGCCAAAACACACCGTTTCATTTATTACATGGCAAGCATAGTCAGCAAGTCAAACACGCGTGGATCAGGTCAAGGCAACACAACCAATCATACACACACGCTGGCTAACACATGGCAACACACAAGCATCAATTGAAACGATGCGTTTCATTAATTTAATCATCAGCACTCATCATCAGTCAAACATAACGTGGCAAGGTCAAAGCAATTAGGACCAATGGATCATACACGCAGGGCACACAGTCAGCAGCCACATCACCTAAACCCTAAAATGAACCAAACGCCGGAGCTGTAGCTCCGGTCGTCTTCTCCGACCAACCAGGCGGTGGCGCCGCCGTGGAAATTTGTAGAAATGTACAAAATCTATATCATTCGAACCGTCATGCAATGCACATTCCAAATATCATGTTCATTAATCCTAATTCTTCCTAACTTTTCCAGATCGAGCAAAAACATATTTGAGATCAAAACTTATATTCAACATAGCATGCTCAATTCTAAGCCAAATCAAAATCTAAACACATCTACATGCTCCACACAATGAGATCTACACAACTATAACAAGAAAACATCAAAAGGAGAGGATCGATTTGAAGTCACCTTGAACTTGAAGTTTTTAAATTCGCGTGTTCAAGCTCTCAAAAGCTCCAGATCCAATCCTATGCTCTTGCCTTGAAGCTTTATGCACAAAGAATCACTTGAAACCATCTAGATCTAGCTCAATTTTCAACTTCCATCAACATATGGATGCTCATGAATCTGCACGAAATCCTGCTCAATTGTCCAAAACAGAGGTTGATTCTTGATCAATGAAGGATGATGATTAAGAATCTTGAAGAATTTCTGGTGTTTGTGTGGAGAAATTGAAGAATCGAAGAGAGAGAAAATTGGAGGGAGTTTTGAAATTTTGATCTGAAAATTCTATTATATCCAATGAGATTAGGGTTTCAGCTTTTATATGGCATGCTAATCACACTGAAATCCAAATTAGGCATTGGTTAAACATGATTAGTGAGAATTGGAATAATTTGCAAAAATGCACAATGAGGTCCCATGCACATGCTACAAGTGATAAGCTCCATGTTAAGCTTCAAATTTACTCAAAATTATCCCATGGTCATGATGGAATGGTTAATTTGCTTGTACCATAAGCCAAATTTGAATTATGAAATTCCCTCCAAAATGATCACTTGTGAAATAATGGGCATACAAGCCTCTTCCATGCATGTCAATGGTTCATTTGAAAGGTCTTGGTCATGAGGAGCATTTTGCAAAAAGAATGGACCAAATTGGAGCTTTGTATCAAAAGTTATGTCACTTTGAACTTCCATGCACACCTTGTGATCATTTGGCCATAACTTGTCAACCATTCATCATATGACCATGAATTAGGACTTTTTGAAAAGGGGAGACAAAGATATACAACTTTCATGTTCACAAAAAATCCACTTGAAGCTTCCTTAATGTTGACAAGTCAAGTTGAATGTGAACCAGAAACTTGCCATTTTTGGAAACTTGAAATTACAGGTCATTTTCCATTTTTGGAAACTTTTGCCATGACTTCAAAATATTCAAGATAGATGTTTAGAATGACAAATGGACTTTGTTTGAACATGATTGAGGTGTTTAAACTCATTTCCCCACCTCATAGCCCTCAGTTCTTGCACAATTGATTTTGTGGTCCTCAGATGACCTTGAAATGTCTGGATTAGCTTGGGCCTCTACCACTTGGGGAAATTGATTCAAAATGAAACCCTAGCTCATGTAAGCTCTTTGTAATGATGATCATGTGGTCCTCATCTCAAGAAAATACCTCCTCTTTTGTCCAAAGGATGCTCTTGAAGCTCTTTGACCTGATGATTGCTTGAGCTACACACAGCAAATGTTAGTGACATATTTTTGTGCTTTTGGTTAGTAAACAAAATAAGAAAAGCAATGATATACAATTCAAGCATGCCTGGTGATCTCAAACCACTCACAAGGAGGTCCCACCCAAAGGGAAAGGGAGCCAAGATGCTTAATGATCCTTGAGGCTATGCAATGCAATGCTATGATGCCATGAGGGATCTTAGGGACAAAATTGGGGTCTTACAATGAATCTCTGGTTGGTGCTCATATGACTACCAAAGGTGGAATTCAAGGTCTCCCTTCTGAGTTCCTCATTGCTCAAGCTACTGTCTATGGGAAGGCCATGAGTGAGGATGCCTTTGAGGCCATATTTGTACTTCTTATCTATGGGTTAGTGTTGTTCCCCAACATCGATAAGTTTGTGGATGTGAACGCTATTAGGATCTTTTCTACTCTTAATCCCGTTCCGGCTCTGTTGGGTGATACCTATTTCTCTTTGCATATGAGGAATGCAAAGGGTGGTGGCGCCATTGTGTATTGTTTGCCTTTGTTGTATAAGTGGTTTATTTCTCACTTACCTCAGACGGTCACTTTCAAGGAGAACAAGGGATGTCTACGGTGGTCCACGAGACTTATGTCTCTCACTAATGATGATATCTCTTGGTACAACCGTGTGTGTGATGGTGTGCAGATTATCGACTCTTGTGGTGAATTCTCCAATGTACCTCTTCTTGGTACATGTGGTGGGATTAACTACAACCCTACTTTGGCACGTCGTCAGCTTGGGTTCCCCCTAAAGGATAAACCTAATAAGATTTTGTTAGAGGGTGTGTTCTTTCAGGAGGGTAAAGATCCCCAAGGCTTGAAAGCTAGGATGGTCCGCGCTTGGCGCAAGATTCATAAGAAAGGAAGGAAAGAGTTAGGTCCTAAGAATTGCATCGCTTTGGAGCCTTACACTGCTTGGGTAAGGAAGAGAGCGTCTGAGTATCTCATGCCTTACGAGTATCCAAGACCTATACCTATGATTATGGCTGGGCCTTCAACCCTCCCTAATCAAGGAGTAGAGGAGTTGAGAGACGAAGACCGCTCACGTGCCTGGATCCGTGAACGTGAAGAGTTGCTTCAACAAATTAAGGAGAAAGACGCTTTGATAGAGTTCCTTGAGCATCAGGTTATTGATGATCCTAATGATGCATGGACTTCTCTACTTCCTCAGTCTTCCCGGTTTTGGAAGAGGAAGTACGATCGACTCGCCAAAGAAAAGGCGGATATGGAGGCAGCTTATGAGGAGGAAGTAAAAAGGCTTCGTGCATCTTATCTTCCTGTGTCCCGAGCATTAGATGATTGTTTCTAGGGATCCATAGGATGATTATTTTCCTTTCCTCTTGTACACGATTGACAATGTTGTACTTCTTTTCCCTGATATTATCTTATGAGATATTTCTATATGCGATAAATGTTAAATGATTCCAAAATTTGCAAGTAAAACCCTAGAGTTCCTTTGAAATATAAAAACAAATCATATGAACAAGCATTGCATGCATCATGTGCATAAGCAGGTTTTGTTTCCGGTCTCTTGTCATGTGGTCTAATTCTATGCTCTTCATTTATTTTGAAGACAAGCTGACTCACCGGTACTACACTAGAACCAACTCTTCAAGACTGATGGATCAACTAGAGCAAGAGAACCGTGAACTCAAAGAGGAAGTGGCCAGGCTGAGCGCTTTGATGGAATCATTCTTGGCTGCCCATAGCCAGTCTTCTCCAACACTTTCAACTCCTCCCCAGAGGACAGTCATCTCCGAGATTGTCTCCTCAACTATGCCTACATCCAGTGCACACTTTGCTCCAACAGCCATGTGTAGCACCTCAAATTTGCACCTATCATTATACATACATTTTCATATTAGGTCATAGCATATCATGGTCCATTGCATAACATTTGCATTGTCCCTCAGTTGCCTCAAGAGCAAGCAATCAAGAATTAGGTCAAACTAATCTCCTGATCAGTCAACCAAGCAAGCAAAGGAATTTCTCATTGAACCAAGGCCTTGGGGTTGGTCCAACAAGTTCACATGGCTTGGAGGTCTATTTGAAGTATTTTGGTCAAGGGTTGAAGACTCAGAAGTCATCAGTTCATACACAGACAGTCAAAAACCCTAAAAAAGGTCAACTGTCAGTCAAAGCAGTGGATGGTGGTCGTTCTTGTGGAATTTGGGCACCATGATCAATAATCAAGAGTTCATACAACTTGGGACATCATTTGAAGTCAAATTCTCAAGGAATTAGGGTTTGGAATTCATCAGTCAATGCATAATCAGACAAAAACCCTAATAGTCAACTGTTGGTCAACTGTCCATTTAATCAGAGATTTGATGATTGGAATTGGTTTGTGGGAGTTCATTCATGTCCAAATAGTCATCATACATCATGCCAAACACCATCATGGAAGAATTTGAAGCCAGATCATGAATTTCCCAAAATAGAAACTGGGCCTGTAATTGAAAACTGCCATAAATGGAAAGTTTTGATCCTCAAACTTACATCATGATACAAGCCTCAATTGAATTTTTGCCCAACATGAAAGTTGAAGATCTTGTTCTCCCATTTCCAAAAAGTCCTAGAACTCTCAATTCCCATGTGTGGTTGGCAAGTTATGATCGAATCGATTTCAGAAAATCTTGAACTTCAAAGGGGCATATCTCCCAAACCGTTTGGCCAAATTTGGTGGGGTTTTTTCCTACAAACCACATTTTTCATCCTCTTTCCAAAAATATAAATTTCATGACCCAAAACTTCACCAATCAAAATGTCATTTTTGGACCTTTTTCATTTAAATTCAAAGTTTGACCAAGAGTTGACTTTTTGACTCAAACATTTTTTTAGCATTTGGCCAATTGGGAAAGCTCATAAATGTCATTTTAAGTGTGTTTGCAAAGCCAAATTATGCAGAACATGTGAATCTTGTTTGTTTGCTTGAATTACAAGAAAAGTACCATTGCACCATACTTGTCCATGCCTTGCCTTGTACCTCAAGAGGACAGCAATTATGCAGCATTTTTTGATCATTCTTCTGTCACTTTTGAGGCCTTGTAGTGCAGCCATACTCCAATAGTACATATGGCCATATTTGTTTACTTGAATTTTGGAAAATGAGTACAAAGCAACCATTGATCCATGTTTCCACACCTTAATTTGTACTATCCAACAGCAGGGCATGGCATGATTTTCTGTCACTAATAGCAGCATTGGAAGCAAGGAGCAAAGGACATTGCAGAACTAGCAACCAAAACAGCAGAAAACATATAGCAGCAGCACAGTAGAGAAAAAACCATTGGAGCTTCATTCATTCAAATTCACTTTCTTGCATTTTCAAATTGGAGGCCATAACCAAAAGAGACCAAACACTTCTCACTGATTTTTTTAAAACCTCCTCCTTATTATGCTTGGATTTGATCATTTGATGTCAAACCAAAACACTTGGTTACTTTCATCTCCATTTCTCATCATTCCCAAACCTTGCTAACATGACACAAACCCTGCTCTTGCTTTGCTTGGTATCTTTCTGCCCAAACCTTGCCAATTTCTAACAGCAGAAGTTTTGTCATGACCAAACACACCTTCTATCCAACTGTAGCAACAGCAATGGAACCAAACCTGAGGCTTGCTAGTAACCAACATAATACAACCTAGCCACACCATAACGAAAGCCTTGGCCCTTACTCACTCAAAAAACCTCACCTGGCCATTTTGCCTTGCATCTTCAAAAACCAACCTTGCCTTGCTAGCTTGGCATAAAACATAAAACCAACTAACAGTCAAAAACCAAAACCTCATTCACAAAAAGAACCTTCATTTGTTTCCAACCTTGCCCTGCTAAACTTCTTCTATCCAAAACCAATGAATTAAGTTGGTTGGTCAAAGCCTGCAGCAAGCAAAAGAAAACCCTTGGCCACTCTTGAAAAACCTGCAGCAGCCTCTAACCATCCCTCAAGCTTCACTTTGGGTGCATGAACCAAAATCATTCCCAAACCTCCAATGAACAATAACCTGGCCATTTTGATTTGCATTTAAATTTTCTGCCAAAGTCCATAGTTCCAACAGACTGCACGAAACACTCAGTCAAAACCACCCTGCTATTGGCAATGCATTGAACCAGTCCAAAAGCACATAGACAAACCAGTAACATTCCAAAAAAAACTCACTTGCATTTTCCAACCAACCTTGCCATTTTTGCATTTTGTAACCTTCAGTCACCAAGCCTTGTATTTGGTTTTCCAACATCACACTGCAGACAAACCCTAGCAGCCACATAGCAGGATCAACCATGTTATTCCAACCAAAACCAAACCTTGCCATTTGCAATTTACTGTCATAACAAAACCTAGCAAACCAACACACTCTCTAAAAAATTGGACTTAGCCTTTTTGGCCTTGGATGATCAAAAACCTTACCAACATCAACCAACATCCTACAGCATCAAAAAGACAGCATCCTGCAGATTCCAACTCTGTTGAAAATTGACAAAAGAAATGAAAAAGCCCTGCATCCATTTTTCTTCACAGCCAAGTAAGCTTTTGAATCCTTTCTTTTGCCATGCTGTGTGTTGCTATTGATTAATGATGCTTCATGATGATATTTCATGGCCATGATTTTTGTTTGATACTGTTGTTTATGTGTTGGTGATTTAAATGATGAGCATGGATAATGATAGTGAATACTGCTCATGTTAAACTTTGTCCTGCCCAGAATTTTCTCAAGATTTTGTTGGTTTATTGTTAATGATGCATAATGATGTTGTTTAGCTACCATGAGGATTGCCATGGTGGAATTTCAATTGATGATGATTACATGTATGATGAACATAGGCTGCTATTTTGAAACCTTAAGCTGTACAGGATTTCCCATGAGCATGTTTGTTCTAATGATGTTTGCTGCTGTTAAACCATAACCTTGATGCTATTTGAAAATGAATGTTGTTATGCTATCAACCATGCTGCAAATTGAGATAAATGCTGAAGGCCACGCTGTTTATGTGCTGTTGTGATTGCTTGCTCAAATTTTGTGTTATGAGATTTATGACATGATGCTGCCAAGCCATGCTGTTTATGTGCTTTTGCTTGAACATAACCCTGTCCAGGATTTCACATGAGTTCATGTTTTGCTTGTTTGTGTTGAGGCTGCACAAGTGCCATTGCCTTATAGTCTTGTTCTTGCTGTTGGAATTTTGCCGTTGGGTGAACAACACAAGCTCGACTTGCTGCTGCTACAACCAAGCGCATAAACCTTAGCCATTTCTCAAATTCCTGTTGGCTGCTGTTGTTTGCCTTTAATTGCATGAACCATTGCCTTACTATGCCTTTGTTCATGGTCGAATTTGGCTTAGTGATGATGTTACCTTGCCATGATTGATCATTGATGCTGTTTTGTTGTTTGTTGTTCATGATTGATTGTTGCCAATGCCTTTGCCATGCTTAAACCCTAAGGGGTTATGTGAAAACTCAGATTTCTCACTTGTTTGGCCGTGCTACTGTTCCATTGGCTGGGAGCCAATAGGAACATTTCATTTCTTTCCTCAAAACGCAGTAGTTTCAATTAGTGAGGTCTTTAATTACAAGTATGCCACTCTGTTGACTTGTGTTGACCAATTGCCATGCCTATTGTTTCATGCTTCATCCAATTTTTCATCCAACTTCACAAATTAATTTCCAATTCGTTTTTTATCCAAAAATTATGATTCTTTTTCCATGATGTTCATAATTGAGTCTATTATTTAATTATGAATTTTAATTAATTTTTCATTGGCTGGATTTTGAATGATAATTGGCTTTCTAACATGTGTGCATAAATGATACCTTGTGCCATTTCAATTGTGAAATTGTAATATTGCATCCAATGAGCTTGAAATTTTTTGTGGTGAAACTAGACACATTGACCTTCATTTCCATATAAAGTTTGTGCATTTATCATTTGTGGATTGAGAGTTATGATTTTTTGAAGTCATGTGTTGCATTTGGTGTCATACCATGATCATGTATTTTCACAAATTTTGTTCACACACTTCCCCACATCCAAATGACTCCAAATTTTGCATGAATGATCCCTTGTATGTCTAATTGATGTATGATTTTTCTTGGAATTAATCATGCTGTTTTCCATTTGATTGTGAATTTTCTTCCATATGTGGTCATTTGTTGACTTTTTGTGCTATGTCTTGCCAAATCTTTTGTGAAATTCTCAAATCTTATTGTATGACCATGAAATTTCATATGTGATAACTAGACATCCTCATCTTCACCATGGTTTTGGTCCCATTCATTTATCATACACCATTCTAGACTTATGATTTTTCTAAGTTGATGCATGTTTGGTTGACTCCATTGAGCATGTTCAAATTGACTTTGTCTTTCTGATTTTCATTGACTGCCTTCCACTTGTCCAAATGGGATGAAATTTGACATGCTTACCATGCTATGTGTTAGGTTTGATCATGATTTATTTGGTGATTTTTGAAAAATGTTTAGATTGGTTTTGAATCAAGTCTTTCTGTTGACTTCTGTGGGTTTCTGTTCGCCTTACTTTGACCTAATTGGTTCATGAAATGATGACAGTGATTGGTATGAATGTGAATCCAATTGGTTTTGTTTCCTAATTGTTTGAACATGATTTTGGATACTTAACCCTTGCTGTTTTGACTTTCTCATTCACTTTTGACCCTAGGCTTGCCCTAGTGGTCCTGTTACTCACCTTTGAGCTTGTGATTTCAGGTTGACCACCAAATGGCCATTGTGACCCATTCTTTTGACTGAGCCTGGTTAAATATTGTTGTCTAACATCTTTGTTTTGTAGGTGGCTTGGCTCATATGCCATAAGCCTTGTGCCTTGCACATCCTTGTGCCCACTAATGGACTGTTGTTGTCTGTTTCTGTCTGTTTGAAGTTGCATACTAACATCTGCTTGACTGTTTCAGGTGTTTTAGTTGCTTAGTTCCTTGTGAACTTTTTGCTTTGCTTTGCTTGTATAAGCAATTTGCATTGAGGTATGCCTCCTTTACTTCATGTAGTCTGGAAGACCTGGCCTGTTACTCGGCCAGGCAACTGTCTGAAGTCCTCCTTAAGAGGCAATGTTTGTGACTGTTTACTTTTGTCCCTGCATAGAGTCAAAGTCCTCCTAAGAGAAGAGGCAATTGGTGGAAGGTAGGGATATGCAATCTATCCCCCACTATTCAGTGTGTCATCTGCTTTGCTCACACCACTGTGTTGATGCATTACAGATAAAAACCCAAGATCTTGTGCCATTGCACAGTTGAGTCAGTTTTTAATGTGTAGAAGGGTTCCCACTTTCTGAACCCACACATTCTTGTCTTGAGCTCTCCCAGGCCAGGGATAAGAGCTGTGAGGTCTCATCCTCACTTCATCCTTTCATCTGCTTCACCTTAGCCCCTCAATGGCAAGGTTAAGAGCAACATTCACCCCATTCCAGAGGTTTGTTTGTTGAGGTTGATATGACCCCTTGACTAAAACCTAACCCTTGTTTGAGCCACTTGTTTGTGTATAGCGTGTGCTATCTGTGCTTGTAGGATTGCTTGACTTGCTTCCTGTGCAAGTTAGGTTTGTTTGACTTGCTTCCTGTGCAAGTTAGGATAGTTTGACTTGCTTCCTGTGCAAGTTAGGATTAGTTTAGATTTGCTTCCTGTGCAAGTTAGGTTTTGCTTGGCTTGCTTCCTGTGCAAGTTAAGTGTGTGTGGCTTGCTTCCTGTGTGAGCCATACTTAGGATAGGTTGGCCCTTGTGCCACTTAGCTAGAAACCATAACTTAGGGTTGATTTTGCATGACAACATCTAGGCTCGAGTCGTAGTCTCCCTAGAGTTGTGTCTCCCTCTGTTATCTGGTTAGGCTAGAACCTTTATCCCTGCGTAGGGGAACTACATCGCCCTGATCTTCATACCAGATGAAGTATGTAGGCAGGAGATTGAGCTGATCTCTCCGGGCGCCTTTTCTTTCTTTTTGTGTGTGTTGTTTGACCTTTGCTAGGCTCGAGTCCCCGTACTCCTTAGCATTTGCTGTCTGTTTGTGTGCGTTTGATAGTTGTAGGCTGAGTCCCCGACTCCCTATCTATCTGTTGTGTTGTTCAGGTTCGGATGTCAATGTAAGTCCAGTGATTGGCATTTGGGCTCCACGTTTGCCTTCTTGTGTGTGTTTAGGTTCGGATGCTGATGTAAGCCCAGTGATTGGCATTCAGGATCCACGTTAGCCTCTTTGCGTGTGTTTAGGTTCGGATGCTGACATAAGTCCAGTGATTGGCGGTCGGGCTCCACGTTTGCCTTTGCCACCCTTGTGTGTTTGTTTATTTAGTTGTGTGTGTGTCAGCCGAGCTACGAATGCTCTGATTCTTCTCTCGTCCGAGAAGATACGTATGCATAGGATGCGATATCCTAGCGAGCATGTGTCGTTTCCCCAGTCCGAACTACTTCGACTCTGATGTCTATGCCTGATGGACTAAGTAGGCCCAGGATGCGATATCCTGCCGAGTCAGTTTCAGTCAGTTTTCTTGTGTCTCTTTCAGCCAGTGTATGTGTGTTTATGAGCAGTGTTTAGCAACCAATATTCCTTCCTTTTGTGCGTGGATCCCGTAGAGTACTACGGATGCGTAGGGGTGCTAATACCTTCCCTTCGCATAACCGACTCCCGAACCCATTCTCTTTGGTCGCGAGACCATGTTCTTTCCAGGTTTACTCTGAGCGTTTCCTTTCCCTCTTTTGGGATAAATAACGCACGGTGGCGGCTCTGTTGTTCTTGTTTTCCCGCCGGTTTTTCGCGCGATGCGACAGCTGGCGACTCTGCTGGGGATATAGAGAAGTTGACCTATGCTGGTCCATCTTCCCTGAGCGAGTCTCTCCTAGCGCTCTTTAGGTTAGGGTTTTGGTTGCTTTATGCTGTGTTTATTTATTGCATTCATTATTTACTGTTTGCATTCATTGTCTATTGTTTGCATTTATGTTTGCATTAATGTTTGCATTTATTCATCTGTTCACCTGGCTGGTTGTTTGTTTCTCTCTGTGTGGGGGGAAGAGTCAGTTGAGGTAAAAGGTCCAATACCCAGACCATGAGTGCAATCTAGGATACCTAGGAATAGAGTGATTCATGGGAAGCGGGTGGTATGGCGCCACTTAGCGGAACATTGATATCACGAGCAGTTCAGACCCTGGTGGGATGCTGTCGTTACATACTTCGGGTGTGTATATGACAGTATTCTGCGAAAGGTTATTTATGCTGCGTTTCTCTCAAGCTTTACCCTGGCCTAGACTACACCCGTGAGTGGGGAAGGGTTATTCATTATTACAGGTACCGTTGGTGACTCGGTTCTGTTGGTGACTTGATTCTGATGGTGACTTTGTGTTCAGACAGTGTTCAGTTAACCTTAAGTGGGATTTATGTTCCGATCTTGACTGAAGCTTCGACTTAGTGATCAGAGATTGCACAACCAGCCAGTCCAGTCTGCATCATGTGCATCATAGCATATTTATTTTTCAAAAGAAACGCAAAAAAAAAAATCCAAAAAAAAAAAGAAAAAAAAAGAAAAAAAAGAAAAAAACTAATCCCTGCATGCATATCATTTCTCAGGTACATTCCCGAGCTTGTCTACTGATAGAGATGGCAACGGTCCCCGAGCCGAAGCGGAAGACCTGTTCCTACAGTTTCCACCGTGAGCCGTTGACTCCGCTAGCTGAGTTGGGTAGCCTCGTGACAGACGATCGACTGAAGAGTTTTGTCGGGCGGTATGGAGATATCTTGACAGTATTGAAGACGGTAGTAGATCCAGTGCCTCTGCAGACGCTACTACAGTTTTATGATCCAGAGCTCAGATGCTTCACTTTCCAGGATTACCAGTTAGCACCGACTCTCGAGGAGTATTCTATCCTGTTGAGTATCCCTATTCAGCATCAGACTCCCTTCTTGGACGTCCCGAAGAAGGTTGATTTCAGATTGATTGCCAGAGCTCTCCGGTTGAGTGACAAGGAGGTCGGTAAGAATTGGAAACCCTGTGGGGAAGTTGTAGGTCTGCCATTAAAGTTCCTGTTGAGAGTAGCCAGAGTTGAAGCAGAAAAGGGGAATTGGGAAGTTTTTCACGCACAGCTAGCTGCCATGATCTATGGGATCATCCTATTTCCCAGTATGCCAAATTTCATTGACTTCACTGCTATCAGCATTTTCATCAGAGGGAATCCAATCCCTACTCTTCTAGCAGATACTTACTATGCCATTCACAGCAGGCATGGTAAGGGTGGAGCCATCAGGTGTTGCCTACCTCTTTTGTTCAAATGGTTCATGTCTCTTCTGCCAGCCAGTGGACCATTTGTGGATACCCAGAGCACTCTTAAGTGGACTCAGAGGGTCATGTCGCTCACTTCCTATGACATCAGGTGGCAGTCATACCGGATGGATGTGAAGGATGTCATCATAAGTTGTGGTGAATTCCGGGGCGTGCCACTCATAGGGACCAAAGGTTGCATCAATTACAACCCAGTTCTTTCTCTTCGCCAGCTAGGGTTTGTTATGAGCGAAAGACCGCTCGAAGCAGAGATAGCTGAGAATTTTTGTTTTGAGAAGAAAGATGACCCTGTTAGGTTGGAGCAGATAGGGAGAGCCTGGAGAGATGTGGGAGTGAAGGATGGATCCGTCTTAGGGAAGAAGTTTGCCATTGCAATGCCCGACTACACTGAGTGGGTCAAGGAGAGAGTGAAAACTTTGCTGCTACCCTACGATAGGATGGAGCCGTTGCAGGAGCAACCACCTTTGATCCTTGCTGATAGTGTACCTGCTGAGCACTATAAGCAAGCCCTGATGGAGAATCGCCGTTTGAGGGAGAAGGAGCAAGACACCCAGATGGAGTTGTACAAAGCTCAGGCTGATAAGCTGCACTTGGCCCATCAACTCAGGGAGGTGCAAGGAGAAGATGCTAGCAGAGCAAGGAGCAAGAAGAGATCATATGAGGAGATAGAGTCTATGTTAGACGCAGAACATCGGGAGCGCTTGAGGCTGCAGAGAGCAGAAGCCGGTTATCAGAAGAAGATCAGAGACTTGGAGAAACAACTCAGAGATAAAGACATCCAGTTGAAGAAGGAAGTAGACTTGAGACAGGCATCAGAGGACCACCTTGGAGGAGAAGTCTTGGAGCTGAGAAGACAGTTGAAAGAGAAGATCACTCCTTTACCAGATTGCTCAGAATGTTCGCTGTTGATCGACCAGTGCCATTACCTGAAGACCCTCATTCCGGAAGACCGTCTGTCTTAGTTTGTATCTCTGATTGTATTTTGTTGAGAATCACCTCCAGGTTTGTTGGATGGGATTCATTTGCGTGTAAGCCATCTCTTGGATCTTTTTGTTGAGAATCACCTCCAGGCTTGTTGGATGGGATTCTTTTTCTTTGTACATCGTTTATTCAGATGTTCTGTTGACATTGGTTGTATGCCTTTTTACCCTTATGTATGTATAAGGATGTCAGCATTTCCTTGTATCTGTTTTGTTCTCTTGTTGCTGCAGGTTGCCATCTTTTCAGAATGGGTCAGGCTCTTTGAATGCCTGAGAAATGAGCATATCATGTGCATCATACGCATCATTTGCATCATACTCATATCATTTTGCATAACAGGTGTTCTTGATCGTGACTTCTCACTCTTGGTTCCTGTTCAGGCAGGATAGCTGATCAACGTCCGCACCGCTACTCAACAAGACTGAATCAACAGAGAAGTATGGATCAATTTCAAGCAGAGTTGGCTGAGATGAAGGCTAGCATGGCCCAGTTTATGAATATGATGCAAGGGGTTGCGCAAGGTCAAGAAGAACTTCGAGCTATGGTTCAGAGACAAGAGGCTGCAAATCCACCGGTCAACCATGGTCCGCCAGAGGGAGGCCCAGTCGATGATAACAATATTGCTGCTGCTGTACCTGTCAACAACTATGCTGTAGGTGATGAGTTGGGGGGTATTCGAATCAACGGTCAACCTATTGTTCCAGATGCCGCTAATGCCAGAGTAGTCCGTGCTCCGGCCCGTAATCCTGTTCCGGTCGTTGACAGACAAGAGGATATGTTCTCTCTGCTCAGTGAAGACGAAGACGTTTTGGGAAGGGTTAATGAGAGAGACCGCAAAGTTGAAGCTCTTGCTGAGAAGATCCGTGCAATGGAAAGTCAGAATTCTCTCGGTTTTGATGTTACTAATATGGGGTTGGTAGAAGGTTTGAGAATCCCTCACAAGTTCAAAGCACCGTCATTCGACAAATACAACGGTACTTCTTGCCCTCGCACCCATGTGCAGGCTTATTATAGAAAGATCTCTGCGTATACTGATGATGAAAAGATGTGGATGTATTTTTTCCAAGATAGTCTATCTGGGGCTTCCTTGGACTGGTACATGGAATTGAAGAGAGATTCGATCCGATGCTGGAGAGATCTGGGTGAAGCGTTCCTCAGGCAGTACAAACATAACATGGACATGGCGCCTAGCCGGACTCAGCTGCAGAGTCTATGTCAGAAATCCAATGAAAGCTTCAAGGAGTATGCCCAGAGGTGGCGTGAACTGGCTGCTAGAGTTCAACCCCCTATGCTGGAGAGGGAGTTGACAGATATGTTTATCGGTACTCTTCAAGGTGTGTTTATGGACCGGATGGGGAGCTGCCCGTTCGGTAGTTTTTCTGATGTCGTCATTTGTGGAGAGAGGACTGAGAGTCTAATCAAAGCTGGTAGGATCCACGATGCTGGTTCCTCGTCTTCATTAAAGAAACCCTTCTCTGGGGCACCTCGCCGTAGAGAAGGAGAGACCAATGCTGTACAGCACAGAGGGGGTGTGTACAGAACAAATGCTAACAGAGATCAATATCGTCCAGTAGCTGCAGTGACCATTCCGGCACCTCAACCTCGACAACAACAACAAAGAGTTCAACAACCGCAACAGCAACAACAACAACAGCAACGTCCTTATCAGCCCAGACAGAAATTGCAGGCTGATAGAAGATTTGATCCTCTGCCCATGTCTTACACAGAGTTATTACCCGAACTACTCAAGTTGGGGATGATTGAGTTGCGTACAATGGCTCCGCCTACAGTGCTGCCTCCTGGCTATGATGCTAATGTTAGATGTGACTTTCACTCTGGGGCACCAGGCCACCATACTGAGAAGTGTCGAGCTCTCCAGCACAAGGTCCAAGATTTGATCGATGCCAAGGCAATCAACTTCGCTCCAGTGCCTAACGTCGTAAACAACCCTATGCCTCAGCATGGTGGGCATAGGGTGAACAATATTGAAGGGGAAGAAGCTGAAGATTTGGTTGTCAATGTGGATGATGTTCAAACTTCTCTGCTAGTTGTGAAGGGCCGTTTGTTGAAGGGGGATGTCTACCCGGGCTGTGATGAAGATTGTTTGGGTTGTGCAGAATCTGAAAATGGTTGCGACCAGTTGAGGACCGGTATCCAGGGTATGATGGATGAAGGTTGTTTGCAATTCAGTAGGGCTGTAAAAGATCGTGGAACAGCGTCAACTATCACCATTTACTTTAAACCGTCTGAAGAACGTGGACAAAGGGTCGTCGGTGCACCTGCAGCAAATGGTACCCCAGTTACCATTCCTGTGCCTGTAACCATCAATGTTCCAACTACTATCGTTGCGTCTGAAAGAAGGGCTGTTGAAAATAGTAGAGCCGTGCCGTGGAAGTATGATAATGCTCGCCGCAATTACAGAAGGGCTGAAAGTCAGACAAGACCAATGAATCCAACTCCAGTGACAATTGGTGTACCGAATAGAGTTCCTGCAACTGTTGGTCCAGCTGTGGACAATGTGGGGGGTCCAGGAGGTTTTACCAGAAGCGGTCGTCTGTTTGCACCGCAGCCTTTGAGGGACAATAATGCTGAAGCTCTCGCCAAAGCAAAAGGTAAGCAAGCTGTGGTTGAGGAAGAACCTGTTCAGAAGGAGGCACCCGAGGGGTCATTTGAGAAAGACGTGGAGGAGTTTATGAAGATAATCAAGAAGAGTGACTACAAGATTGTAGACCAGTTGAATCAAACTCCGTCCAAGATTTCTATACTTTCACTGTTGATGTGCTCTGAGGCACACCGTAATGCCTTGCTGAAGATGCTGAATCTGGCTTACGTGCCTCATGAGATTTCTGTCAATCAACTGGAGGGCGTAATGGCCAATGTGAGCACCAGGCATGGCGTAGGATTCACCAACCTGGACTTACCGCCTGAAGGGCGAAACCATAACAAAGCCTTGCACATCACCATGGAGTGCAAGGGGGCAGTGTTGTCTCACGTATTGGTAGACACCGGGTCGTCGCTGAATGTGTTGCCTAAGCAGATTCTGAGGAAGATTGATGCGGAAGGGTTTGTGCTTAATCCCAGTGACCTGATCGTTCGTGCTTTCGACGGATCCAAGCGTTCTGTGTGTGGGGAAGTTACCTTGCCTGTGAAGATAGGTCCTGAGGTATTCGATATCATCTTCTATGTTATGGACATCCAGCCCGCCTATAGTTGTTTGTTGGGGCGTCCGTGGATTCATGCAGCAGGGGCAGTCTCGTCGACACTCCATCAAAAGCTCAAGTATGTCTGGAACGGTCAGATTGTGACTGTGTGCGGTGAAGAAGAGATTCTGGTGAGTCATCTATCCTCGTTCAAATATGTTGAGGTGGATGGCGAGATCCACGAAACCTTATGCCAGGCATTTGAGTCTGTGGCTCTTGAGAAAGTGGTGTACGCTGAACAGAGGAAGCCAGGTGTTTCAATCACTTCTTACAAGCAGGCTAAGGAGGTCGTTGATTCCGGAAAAGCTGAAGGCTGGGGCAAGATGGTGGATTTGCCGGTTAAAGAAGACAAATTTGGTGTTGGTTATGAGCCTCTCCTAGCAGAGCAGAATGGTCAAACGGGTCCGAGTACTTTTACCAGCGCTGGGCTGATGAATCATGGCGACGTCTCTGCAACCGGTAGTGAAGACTGTGACAGTGACTGTGATCTGGATAACTGGGTTCGCCCGTGTGCACCAGGGGGGTCTATCAGCAACTGGACGGCTGAAGAAGTGGTTCCAGTTACTCTTCTAACAGAGTAATTTTCTGTTGTTTTGTCATTTTGCATGAAAATCCTACGTTCTGCCCAAGGCGTAGTGATTCATTTTTGTAGGGCCTCATCATGTTTTAATGATTATCATTAATGAAGGACATTTTTTGAACAAATTTTGTGATCCCTGTTTTTCTATGTTTTCCGTTTTCACTTTTTTTTTCAAAACAACAAAAATGGCAATGTTTTTTGTTTTTGTGACTTCTTGAACTCTTTTTCTGAAACAAAGCATTAAACATGCAGAAGCGATCTTATGGCATTCACTATGAACGATTCTGTTATGGCTCAGTATGATTTCAATAATCCCATATACCAAGCTGAAGAGGAGAGTGAGGAAGACTGTGAACTCCCCGCAGATTTAGCCAGATGGCTGAAGCAGGAGGAAAGGGTCATCCAACCTCATCAGGAGGAGTTGGAAACTATTAATCTGGGTACTGAGGACGACAAAAAGGAGATCAAGATTGGGGCTGTTTTAGAGGACTCTGTCAAGAGGAGGCTGATTGAGATGCTGAGAGAATATGTGGAGGTATTCGCCTGGTCATACCAAGATATGCCTGGTTTAGATACAGATATTGTGATGCATCGATTACCTCTTAGAGAAGGATGTCCTGCGGTCAAGCAGAAGCTTCGTAGAACGAGTCCTGACATGGCAACTAAGATCAAGGAAGAGGTTCAGAAGCAGTGGGATGCAGGTTTTTTGGCTGTTACCAGTTATCCACCGTGGGTGGCCAACATCGTTCCTGTGCCGAAGAAGGATGGCAAAGTCAGAATGTGTGTCGATTACCGGGATTTGAATAGAGCGAGTCCGAAAGATGATTTCCCATTACCTCACATTGATGTATTGGTTGATAATACGGCTCAATCCTCGGTATTCTCTTTCATGGATGGTTTCTCTGGATATAATCAGATCAAGATGGCGCCAGAGGACATGGAAAAGACGACATTCATTACACCTTGGGGCACGTTCTGCTATAAGGTGATGCCATTTGGGCTGAAGAATGCCGGTGCTACCTATCAGAGGGCAATGACCACTCTTTTTCATGACATGATGCACAAAGAAATTGAAGTGTACGTGGATGATATGATTGCAAAGTCGCAGACAGAAGAGGAGCATCTGGTTAATTTGCAGAAGCTGTTTGACCGGTTGAGAAAGTTCAAGCTGAGGTTGAATCCGAACAAGTGTACGTTTGGAGTGAGATCAGGGAAGCTTCTAGGCTTCATCGTCAGTGAGAAAGGGATTGAGGTTGATCCAGCAAAAGTGAAAGCTATTCAAGAGATGCCTGAACCAAAAACGGAGAAGCAAGTCCGTGGGTTTTTAGGGAGGTTGAATTATATTGCAAGGTTCATATCTCATCTAACTGCTACATGTGAACCAATTTTCAAACTGCTCAGAAAGAATCAAGCGATCAAGTGGAACGACGACTGTCAGAAAGCTTTTGACAAGATTAAAGAGTATTTACAGAAACCTCCAATCCTGATTCCTCCAGTTCCTGGGAGACCACTGATCATGTACCTTTCAGTCACTGAGAACTCGATGGGGTGTGTATTGGGACAGCATGACGAGTCTGGTCGAAAAGAGCATGCCATATACTACCTTAGCAAAAAGTTTACCGACTGTGAAACAAGATATTCACTGCTCGAGAAAACTTGCTGTGCTTTGGCCTGGGCTGCTCGCCGACTGAGGCAGTATATGTTGAACCATACTACCTTATTGATTTCTAAGATGGATCCAGTAAAATACATCTTTGAGAAACCAGCTCTCACCGGACGCGTTGCCCGTTGGCAGATGATCTTAACAGAGTATGACATTCAATACACGTCGCAGAAAGCCATCAAGGGTAGTATTCTGTCAGACTATCTCGCCGAACAACCGATTGAAGATTATCAGCCTATGATGTTTGAATTCCCTGATGAAGACATCATGTATCTCAAGATGAAAGATTGCGAAGAGCCTCTCGTCGAGGAAGGACCGGACCCGGATGACAAATGGACGCTGATGTTTGATGGGGCTGTGAATATGAATGGTAACGGTGTTGGGGCAGTGCTGATCAATCCTAAAGGTGCTCATATACCTTTTTCTGCCAGATTGACGTTTGACGTCACCAACAACGAAGCTGAGTATGAGGCTTGTATCATGGGGATAGAAGAAGCCATTGATCTGAGGATCAAAACCCTTGACATATTTGGAGATTCCGCTCTAGTGGTCAATCAAGTCAATGGAGATTGGAATACGAATCAGCCGCATTTGATTCCGTATAGAGATTACACCAGAAGAATACTGACGTTCTTCAAGAAAGTGAAGTTGTATCATGTCCCCCGGGACGAGAATCAGATGGCCGATGCCTTGGCTACTTTGTCGTCTATGATCAAAGTTCATTGGTGGAATCATGTGCCACACGTTGCGGTGAATCGACTCGAGAGGCCTGCGTATGTGTTCGCAGCCGAGACTGTTGTGACTGATGAGAAGCCGTGGTATTATGACATCAAGAACTTCCTCAAGACTCAAGAGTATCCTGAAGGTGCGTCGAAGAATGACAAGAAAACCCTGAGGAGGCTAGCTGGAAGCTTCTACTTGAATCAGGATGATGTGTTGTATAAGAGAAACTTTGACATGGTCTTGCTCAGATGCGTGGACAGACCCGAGGCAGACATGTTAATGCAGGAAGTTCATGAAGGTTCCTTCGGTACTCATGCCGGCGGACATGCAATGGCTAAGAAATTGTTGAGAGCGGGTTATTACTGGATGACTATGGAATCCGATTGTTTCAAGTATGCTCGGAAGTGCCATAAGTGTCAAATCTACGCTGATAAGGTGCATGTACCACCAAGCCCTCTGAATATCATGAATTCACCTTGGCCGTTTGCCATGTGGGGCATTGATATGATTGGGAAGATTGAGCCTACTGCTTCGAATGGGCATCGCTTCATCTTGGTTGCGATTGACTATTTCACCAAATGGGTAGAAGCAGCTTCCTATGCTAACGTTACCAAACAAGTGGTTACCCGGTTCATCAAGAAGGAAATCATATGTCGTTACGGAGTTCCTGAGAGAATCATCACTGACAATGGTTCGAATCTCAACAACAAGATGATGAAAGAGCTTTGTAAAGATTTCAAGATCGAACATCACAATTCTTCCCCTTACAGACCGAAGATGAATGGTGCTGTAGAAGCGGCAAACAAGAATATCAAGAAGATTGTGCAGAAGATGGTCGTTACGTACAAGGATTGGCATGAGATGTTGCCTTTCGCTTTGCATGGGTACCGTACCTCAGTACGTACGTCGACCGGGGCAACCCCTTACTCCCTTGTGTATGGTATGGAAGCAGTCCTACCTGTTGAGGTGGAGATTCCTTCTCTAAGAGTCTTGTTGGATGTCAAGCTGGACGAAGCCGAGTGGATTCGAACGAGGTTCAACGAGTTGAGTCTTATCGAGGAGAGACGACTAGCAGCTGTATGTCATGGACAGTTGTATCAGAGAAGGATGAAGCGAGCCTTTGATCAGAAAGTGCGTCCTCGAAGCTATCAGGTCGGTGATCTAGTCTTGAAGAGGATCCTCCCTCCCGGTACAGATAACAGGGGCAAGTGGACTCCTAATTACGAAGGTCCGTATGTTGTGAAGAAGGTTTTCTCCGGTGGAGCCTTGATGCTTACAACTATGGATGGTGAAGATTTTCCATCTCCTGTCAACTCAGATGTAGTCAAAAAATACTTCGCATAAATCGACCCGCTGGACAAAAAGAATAAAAGAGTCCAGGCAAAAAAAGGGCATCCCGGCGAACCAAAAAAAAAACAGAAGGAAAAGGTTCGGGCAAAAGTTAGGGATAAAATAGAAAAGAATGTGTACACCCGGTAAGTCGAAAACCCGCAAGGGCGGCTTAGGCAAAAATGGGTATCCCGGTGGATTGAAAACCCGAAAGGGCGATCCAGGCAAAAATAAGGGATTAAAGCGAAGACTACAGTCTGAGTTATCTGTACTTCATCAAGCTTTGTCGTCTGCCATCTCGAAAGATGTAATCCGTCCAGTCATTCTTCTCAGAAAGCAAGGAGTTGGGAGGAAAACTGATGATCTGTGGGTTATAACAGAATTGGGAAATAGTGGATGCCGTATTCGCATTGCCATTAGGATAGATTTTTTCCTTTTATGCGCAATTACCTCTTTCTAGGGATTGCTTCCCAATGTATTTGCCTCTTCAGGCACATTTTCAATCAATAAAAAAATCGTTATTCAGATAAATAGCTCTTGTTTTTATTTTTACTGTTTTGTTTGCAAAATGTCCGAATTTTTTGATAAGCATTGCATATATAAAAACATGAAGGCTACACAACAATATGCAGAAAGATGAAACATTTGAAAATCATCTTGAATGTTGAGGACACTTGAGCGTATCTTGTCCATGTATCCCCTGGGGGCAGTTTGTTGTGCTGTTTTTTCAGGTTGGCCTCTGTGAGGACGTTTCCTCAACAGATATTTTCCCCAAGCAAGTATAGAAGCTATCAGAGCTATGTTCCCCTGCGAAGACGTCTGTGGATAGTGCCTTCTATTCCCCAGCAGATCTAAGGATTGCCTATTCCCAGCAAGCCTGTATTTGCCGTTTCCTCCCCAAGTGGAGCGGGTTTCAATGAAATATTTCTCCAGCAGAGTTCATCCTACCAGTGGATTGGACGAGTTCCTGTAGCAGATTGGTATCGGCATCCCCAGCTGAGTGGATTCTGCCCGTGAATTGCACGAGTCGTCCCCAACAGGGTAACAGACTTTCTCCAAGCAGAGTTTATCCTATCCGAGGATTGGTTGGGCCTTCCTCCCAGTGAAGTCGCTTTGCCATTCCCCAAGCAGAACCCCCCGCAGAGTATTTCCTCAGTCAGAGCTTCCCCACAGAGTTGGAGTACCTGATCTTTTGGCTCCCTAGCCAGGGTTCATTTGCATTTTGCATGTAGTAATCATTGCATCCTCAAAAATCGCGTAGCATTCCCATTCGTAAATGGAGCATTACGCCATAGAAAAATTCAAACATATGCATTCATGTGTTAACTTCACCAGACCGTATCCCCGGCAGAGGCGGATCATTTCATTCAACATCAGCACGACAAGTCTACTACAGTTGTTCTTGACAGCATTCAATTTTGTTTATTCCCCACAGAGGTTTATTTCCTCACCCGATGGTGACAGAGGTTTATTTCCTCACCCGATGGTGACAGAAAGTCTATTTCTCCTCAGTGAGACCCCCAGCAAGTGATCAGCCTTGCTTCAACATATCCCAGATTTTGTTTCTTGGTAATACCAGTAAGTGTCATGCCAGCACCCACGTGTGTCATCATTTTTGGTGTCGGTAAACGCCATTGTTTCGGTGTCGGTAAACATCGAGTCTCGCCCAGTCATCGGTAAATGTCTGGTCATTTTTGATGTCGGTAAACATCATCTTTCGATGTCGGTAAACATCGAGTCTTTTCCTCAGTCATCGGTAAATGTCTGACAAATCCCCAGCTAGAAATCCCCAGTAGAGTCATCTGTAAATGTCCTATCTGGTTTCCAGTTGCGAATGTTTGTTTGTCTCATCCTAGTCATCAGTAAATGTCTGGTCATTCTTTTTGATGTCAGTAAACATCATCTTTCGATGTCGGTAAACATCGAGTCCCATCCCAGTCATCGGTAAATGTCTGGTCATTTCTTTGGATGTCGGTAAACATCATCTTTCGATGTCGGTAAACATCGTGTCCCACCTCAGTCATCGGTAAATGTCTGGTCATTCTTTTGATGTCGGTAAACATCGAGTCTCATCCCAGTCATCTGTAAGTGTCTAGTCATTACTTTGTTCCCTTGTTGATAAAATCAAAATCCCCAGAAGTCGTCGGTAAACGTCTTGTCTGGTATCACCACAAAGATTTTACCCCCCCCAAGTGGAGATGCCATCAGTAAATGGCCCAGTTTTCTTCGATATCGGTAAATATCAAATTCCCAGTTGCAGTAGCCATCGGTAAATGGTCAAGTTGAAGTTGACATCGGTAAATGTCAAGTTTCTTTGAAGATGCCATCGGTAAATGGTCTTGCTAAGTTGACATCGGTAAATGTCAAGTTTCTTTGAAAATATCATCGGTAAATGGTCTTGCTTCCTTTCTACATCAAAATCTGTTTCCCAGCCGCCATCGGTAAATGGTCGTGCTGAAGTTGATATCGGTAAATATCAAGTTTTAACCATCGGTAAATGGTTTTGCTTTTCAGAAGTTTGTTTTCCCCAGCCGCCATCGGTAAATGGTCGTGCTGACGTTGATATCTGTAAATATCAAATTTCCAGTTTCTAACCATCGGTAAATGGTCTTGCTTTTTCTGAAGCTGTCATGCAGTTTGTCATCGGTAAATGACGTGGTTCTTTGGTATCATATCCAGTCTGTGCAAATTCTACGGTTCTTTGGTATTCAATCCCTGTTTACCCTGAAAGTCTGACAGCCGTTGCTATCATCCGTTCGGGTTCCCAGCTGATTGAATAGGGGCAGCTGTAGCACCTCAAATTTGCACCTATCATTATACATACATTTTCATATTAGGTCATAGCATATCATGGTCCATTGCATAACATTTGCATTGTCCCTCAGTTGCCTCAAGAGCAAGCAATCAAGAATTAGGTCAAACTAATCTCCTGATCAGTCAACCAAGCAAGCAAAGGAATTTCTCATTGAACCAAGGCCTTGGGGTTGGTCCAACAAGTTCACATGGCTTGGAGGTCTATTTGAAGTATTTTGGTCAAGGGTTGAAGACTCAGAAGTCATCAGTTCATACACAGACAGTCAAAAACCCTAAAAAAGGTCAACTGTCAGTCAAAGCAGTGGATGGTGGTCGTTCTTGTGGAATTTGGGCACCATGATCAATAATCAAGAGTTCATACAACTTGGGACATCATTTGAAGTCAAATTCTCAAGGAATTAGGGTTTGGAATTCATCAGTCAATGCATAATCAGACAAAAACCCTAATAGTCAACTGTTGGTCAACTGTCCATTTAATCAGAGATTTGATGATTGGAATTGGTTTGTGGGAGTTCATTCATGTCCAAATAGTCATCATACATCATGCCAAACACCATCATGGAAGAATTTGAAGCCAGATCATGAATTTCCCAAAATAGAAACTGGGCCTGTAATTGAAAACTGCCATAAATGGAAAGTTTTGATCCTCAAACTTACATCATGATACAAGCCTCAATTGAATTTTTGCCCAACATGAAAGTTGAAGATCTTGTTCTCCCATTTCCAAAAAGTCCTAGAACTCTCAATTCCCATGTGTGGTTGGCAAGTTATGATCGAATCGATTTCAGAAAATCTTGAACTTCAAAGGGGCATATCTCCCAAACCGTTTGGCCAAATTTGGTGGGGTTTTTTCCTACAAACCACATTTTTCATCCTCTTTCCAAAAATATAAATTTCATGACCCAAAACTTCACCAATCAAAATGTCATTTTTGGACCTTTTTCATTTAAATTCAAAGTTTGACCAAGAGTTGACTTTTTGACTCAAACATTTTTTCAGCATTTGGCCAATTGGGAAAGCTCATAAATGTCATTTTAAGTGTGTTTGCAAAGCCAAATTATGCAGAACATGTGAATCTTGTTTGTTTGCTTGAATTACAAGAAAAGTACCATTGCACCATACTTGTCCATGCCTTGCCTTGTACCTCAAGAGGACAGCAATTATGCAGCATTTTTTGATCATTCTTCTGTCACTTTTGAGGCCTTGTAGTGCAGCCATACTCCAATAGTACATATGGCCATATTTGTTTACTTGAATTTTGGAAAATGAGTACAAAGCAACCATTGATCCATGTTTCCACACCTTAATTTGTACTATCCAACAGCAGGGCATGGCATGATTTTCTGTCACTAATAGCAGCATTGGAAGCAAGGAGCAAAGGACATTGCAGAACTAGCAACCAAAACAGCAGAAAACATATAGCAGCAGCACAGTAGAGAAAAAACCATTGGAGCTTCATTCATTCAAATTCACTTTCTTGCATTTTCAAATTGGAGGCCATAACCAAAAGAGACCAAACACTTCTCACTGATTTTTTTAAAACCTCCTCCTTATTATGCTTGGATTTGATCATTTGATGTCAAACCAAAACACTTGGTTACTTTCATCTCCATTTCTCATCATTCCCAAACCTTGCTAACATGACACAAACCCTGCTCTTGCTTTGCTTGGTATCTTTCTGCCCAAACCTTGCCAATTTCTAACAGCAGAAGTTTTGTCATGACCAAACACACCTTCTATCCAACTGTAGCAACAGCAATGGAACCAAACCTGAGGCTTGCTAGTAACCAACATAATACAACCTAGCCACACCATAACGAAAGCCTTGGCCCTTACTCACTCAAAAAACCTCACCTGGCCATTTTGCCTTGCATCTTCAAAAACCAACCTTGCCTTGCTAGCTTGGCATAAAACATAAAACCAACTAACAGTCAAAAACCAAAACCTCATTCACAAAAAGAACCTTCATTTGTTTCCAACCTTGCCCTGCTAAACTTCTTCTATCCAAAACCAATGAATTAAGTTGGTTGGTCAAAGCCTGCAGCAAGCAAAAGAAAACCCTTGGCCACTCTTGAAAAACCTGCAGCAGCCTCTAACCATCCCTCAAGCTTCACTTTGGGTGCATGAACCAAAATCATTCCCAAACCTCCAATGAACAATAACCTGGCCATTTTGATTTGCATTTAAATTTTCTGCCAAAGTCCATAGTTCCAACAGACTGCACGAAACACTCAGTCAAAACCACCCTGCTATTGGCAATGCATTGAACCAGTCCAAAAGCACATAGACAAACCAGTAACATTCCAAAAAAAACTCACTTGCATTTTCCAACCAACCTTGCCATTTTTGCATTTTGTAACCTTCAGTCACCAAGCCTTGTATTTGGTTTTCCAACATCACACTGCAGACAAACCCTAGCAGCCACATAGCAGGATCAACCATGTTATTCCAACCAAAACCAAACCTTGCCATTTGCAATTTACTGTCATAACAAAACCTAGCAAACCAACACACTCTCTAAAAAATTGGACTTAGCCTTTTTGGCCTTGGATGATCAAAAACCTTACCAACATCAACCAACATCCTACAGCATCAAAAAGACAGCATCCTGCAGATTCCAACTCTGTTGAAAATTGACAAAAGAAATGAAAAAGCCCTGCATCCATTTTTCTTCACAGCCAAGTAAGCTTTTGAATCCTTTCTTTTGCCATGCTGTGTGTTGCTATTGATTAATGATGCTTCATGATGATATTTCATGGCCATGATTTTTGTTTGATACTGTTGTTTATGTGTTGGTGATTTAAATGATGAGCATGGATAATGATAGTGAATACTGCTCATGTTAAACTTTGTCCTGCCCAGAATTTTCTCAAGATTTTGTTGGTTTATTGTTAATGATGCATAATGATGTTGTTTAGCTACCATGAGGATTGCCATGGTGGAATTTCAATTGATGATGATTACATGTATGATGAACATAGGCTGCTATTTTGAAACCTTAAGCTGTACAGGATTTCCCATGAGCATGTTTGTTCTAATGATGTTTGCTGCTGTTAAACCATAACCTTGATGCTATTTGAAAATGAATGTTGTTATGCTATCAACCATGCTGCAAATTGAGATAAATGCTGAAGGCCACGCTGTTTATGTGCTGTTGTGATTGCTTGCTCAAATTTTGTGTTATGAGATTTATGACATGATGCTGCCAAGCCATGCTGTTTATGTGCTTTTGCTTGAACATAACCCTGTCCAGGATTTCACATGAGTTCATGTTTTGCTTGTTTGTGTTGAGGCTGCACAAGTGCCATTGCCTTATAGTCTTGTTCTTGCTGTTGGAATTTTGCCGTTGGGTGAACAACACAAGCTCGACTTGCTGCTGCTACAACCAAGCGCATAAACCTTAGCCATTTCTCAAATTCCTGTTGGCTGCTGTTGTTTGCCTTTAATTGCATGAACCATTGCCTTACTATGCCTTTGTTCATGGTCGAATTTGGCTTAGTGATGATGTTACCTTGCCATGATTGATCATTGATGCTGTTTTGTTGTTTGTTGTTCATGATTGATTGTTGCCAATGCCTTTGCCATGCTTAAACCCTAAGGGGTTATGTGAAAACTCAGATTTCTCACTTGTTTGGCCGTGCTACTGTTCCATTGGCTGGGAGCCAATAGGAACATTTCATTTCTTTCCTCAAAACGCAGTAGTTTCAATTAGTGAGGTCTTTAATTACAAGTATGCCACTCTGTTGACTTGTGTTGACCAATTGCCATGCCTATTGTTTCATGCTTCATCCAATTTTTCATCCAACTTCACAAATTAATTTCCAATTCGTTTTTTATCCAAAAATTATGATTCTTTTTCCATGATGTTCATAATTGAGTCTATTATTTAATTATGAATTTTAATTAATTTTTCATTGGCTGGATTTTGAATGATAATTGGCTTTCTAACATGTGTGCATAAATGATACCTTGTGCCATTTCAATTGTGAAATTGTAATATTGCATCCAATGAGCTTGAAATTTTTTGTGGTGAAACTAGACACATTGACCTTCATTTCCATATAAAGTTTGTGCATTTATCATTTGTGGATTGAGAGTTATGATTTTTTGAAGTCATGTGTTGCATTTGGTGTCATACCATGATCATGTATTTTCACAAATTTTGTTCACACACTTCCCCACATCCAAATGACTCCAAATTTTGCATGAATGATCCCTTGTATGTCTAATTGATGTATGATTTTTCTTGGAATTAATCATGCTGTTTTCCATTTGATTGTGAATTTTCTTCCATATGTGGTCATTTGTTGACTTTTTGTGCTATGTCTTGCCAAATCTTTTGTGAAATTCTCAAATCTTATTGTATGACCATGAAATTTCATATGTGATAACTAGACATCCTCATCTTCACCATGGTTTTGGTCCCATTCATTTATCATACACCATTCTAGACTTATGATTTTTCTAAGTTGATGCATGTTTGGTTGACTCCATTGAGCATGTTCAAATTGACTTTGTCTTTCTGATTTTCATTGACTGCCTTCCACTTGTCCAAATGGGATGAAATTTGACATGCTTACCATGCTATGTGTTAGGTTTGATCATGATTTATTTGGTGATTTTTGAAAAATGTTTAGATTGGTTTTGAATCAAGTCTTTCTGTTGACTTCTGTGGGTTTCTGTTCGCCTTACTTTGACCTAATTGGTTCATGAAATGATGACAGTGATTGGTATGAATGTGAATCCAATTGGTTTTGTTTCCTAATTGTTTGAACATGATTTTGGATACTTAACCCTTGCTGTTTTGACTTTCTCATTCACTTTTGACCCTAGGCTTGCCCTAGTGGTCCTGTTACTCACCTTTGAGCTTGTGATTTCAGGTTGACCACCAAATGGCCATTGTGACCCATTCTTTTGACTGAGCCTGGTTAAATATTGTTGTCTAACATCTTTGTTTTGTAGGTGGCTTGGCTCATATGCCATAAGCCTTGTGCCTTGCACATCCTTGTGCCCACTAATGGACTGTTGTTGTCTGTTTCTGTCTGTTTGAAGTTGCATACTAACATCTGCTTGACTGTTTCAGGTGTTTTAGTTGCTTAGTTCCTTGTGAACTTTTTGCTTTGCTTTGCTTGTATAAGCAATTTGCATTGAGGTATGCCTCCTTTACTTCATGTAGTCTGGAAGACCTGGCCTGTTACTCGGCCAGGCAACTGTCTGAAGTCCTCCTTAAGAGGCAATGTTTGTGACTGTTTACTTTTGTCCCTGCATAGAGTCAAAGTCCTCCTAAGAGAAGAGGCAATTGGTGGAAGGTAGGGATATGCAATCTATCCCCCACTATTCAGTGTGTCATCTGCTTTGCTCACACCACTGTGTTGATGCATTACAGATAAAAACCCAAGATCTTGTGCCATTGCACAGTTGAGTCAGTTTTTAATGTGTAGAAGGGTTCCCACTTTCTGAACCCACACATTCTTGTCTTGAGCTCTCCCAGGCCAGGGATAAGAGCTGTGAGGTCTCATCCTCACTTCATCCTTTCATCTGCTTCACCTTAGCCCCTCAATGGCAAGGTTAAGAGCAACATTCACCCCATTCCAGAGGTTTGTTTGTTGAGGTTGATATGACCCCTTGACTAAAACCTAACCCTTGTTTGAGCCACTTGTTTGTGTATAGCGTGTGCTATCTGTGCTTGTAGGATTGCTTGACTTGCTTCCTGTGCAAGTTAGGTTTGTTTGACTTGCTTCCTGTGCAAGTTAGGATAGTTTGACTTGCTTCCTGTGCAAGTTAGGATTAGTTTAGATTTGCTTCCTGTGCAAGTTAGGTTTTGCTTGGCTTGCTTCCTGTGCAAGTTAAGTGTGTGTGGCTTGCTTCCTGTGTGAGCCATACTTAGGATAGGTTGGCCCTTGTGCCACTTAGCTAGAAACCATAACTTAGGGTTGATTTTGCATGACAACATCTAGGCTCGAGTCGTAGTCTCCCTAGAGTTGTGTCTCCCTCTGTTATCTGGTTAGGCTAGAACCTTTATCCCTGCGTAGGGGAACTACATCGCCCTGATCTTCATACCAGATGAAGTATGTAGGCAGGAGATTGAGCTGATCTCTCCGGGCGCCTTTTCTTTCTTTTTGTGTGTGTTGTTTGACCTTTGCTAGGCTCGAGTCCCCGTACTCCTTAGCATTTGCTGTCTGTTTGTGTGCGTTTGATAGTTGTAGGCTGAGTCCCCGACTCCCTATCTATCTGTTGTGTTGTTCAGGTTCGGATGTCAATGTAAGTCCAGTGATTGGCATTTGGGCTCCACGTTTGCCTTCTTGTGTGTGTTTAGGTTCGGATGCTGATGTAAGCCCAGTGATTGGCATTCAGGATCCACGTTAGCCTCTTTGCGTGTGTTTAGGTTCGGATGCTGACATAAGTCCAGTGATTGGCGGTCGGGCTCCACGTTTGCCTTTGCCACCCTTGTGTGTTTGTTTATTTAGTTGTGTGTGTGTCAGCCGAGCTACGAATGCTCTGATTCTTCTCTCGTCCGAGAAGATACGTATGCATAGGATGCGATATCCTAGCGAGCATGTGTCGTTTCCCCAGTCCGAACTACTTCGACTCTGATGTCTATGCCTGATGGACTAAGTAGGCCCAGGATGCGATATCCTGCCGAGTCAGTTTCAGTCAGTTTTCTTGTGTCTCTTTCAGCCAGTGTATGTGTGTTTATGAGCAGTGTTTAGCAACCAATATTCCTTCCTTTTGTGCGTGGATCCCGTAGAGTACTACGGATGCGTAGGGGTGCTAATACCTTCCCTTCGCATAACCGACTCCCGAACCCATTCTCTTTGGTCGCGAGACCATGTTCTTTCCAGGTTTACTCTGAGCGTTTCCTTTCCCTCTTTTGGGATAAATAACGCACGGTGGCGGCTCTGTTGTTCTTGTTTTCCCGCCGGTTTTTCGCGCGATGCGACACCATGCCAGCCGGGTTCCCGTGGGGGATGCCTCCCAACTTTATGCCCGAGGGTCCTGCTCCCACTTTTGCTTCTATGCCGGCATCTAGCCCGGTCCTTGCTGTTCCTCCTCCTGTTGTGCATACTCTTCCCAGGGTAGACAACACCATCTATCATTCTGAGCCATCTGAGGGCCCAGATGTCTATGTCTATGAGAAGATGGACGCTATGAATGATCAATTTCTTGAGCTTCGCAAGGAATTGAAAACTCTCAGAGGAAAGGATCTTTTCGGCAAGTCTGCTGCCGAACTGTGCTTAGTTCCAAATGTAAAGATTCCTGTGAAATTCAAGGTCCCTGACTTTGAAAAGTACAAAGGAAACACTTGTCCTCTCAGCCACCTGGTCATGTATGCCAGGAAGATGTTAACTCAGACTGACAATGACCAGTTGCTCATCCACTACTTTCAGAACAGTATGTCCGGTGCCGCTCTGCATTGGTATATCGGGTTAGACAGTGCGAACATCCGATATTTCAACGACCTTGGCGAGGCCTTCGTCAAGCAATACAAGTACAATATGGATATGGCTCCCGATAGGGATCAACTGAGGGCCATGTCCCAGAAGGACAAAGAAACATTTAAAGAATATGCCCAGAGGTGGCGAGAGGTGGCAGCACAGATCGTGCCTCCGCTAGAAGAGAAGGAAATGACCAAGATCTTTCTGAAGACCTTGAGTTCATTCTATTATGAGCGGATGATTGCTATCGCTCCTTCTGACTTCACCGAGATGGTGAATATGGGGATGCGTTTAGAAGAAGGGGTTAGAGAAGGGCGTCTAACCAGAGATGAAGGCTCTTCTGCCAAACGTTATAGGGTGTTTGCAAAGAAGAAATATGGAGAGGCACATGTTGTGACCTCCCATATGAAACCTAGAAGACCCACTGTGAGGAGGAAGACTATGCGTCCCACTAGTAACCAGTACCAGGTGGCTCATATAGCACCTGTTTTCAGAGACAATCAACAGTACCAGCAACATAGCAACAATCAACAACCACCTCAGCAATATCAACAACAACACCGTCCACAACAACAGGCCTACCCGCCTCGAAACAGTAATCAAACCAGCACGAGTTACGAGAGGAAAATGGTCACTTTTAATCCTATTCCAATGACGTACGCAGAATTATATCCCTCTTTGATAGAGAGGAAGTTGATTACTCCGAGAGACCCACCGACTATACCTGCTAACCCTCAGTGGTGGTATAAGCCCGAATTGCATTGTGTCTATCATTCTGGTGCTCCCGGCCACGACGTGGAGAATTGCTATCCTTTGAAGACCAAGGTTCAAGACCTTGTGAGGTGTGGCATTTTGTGTTTCGAGGACGTAGGTCCTAACGTGAAGAAGAACCCATTGCCCGAGCATGGGAACTCTGTTAACATGGTCCAGGGTTGCCCTGGCAAATACAAGGTCAAATATGTCAGTCATATTCGACAGTCTTTGGTCGAGATGCACCGTTTGTTGTGTGACTACAGTCACTATAAGCACGACCATAATAGATGCCGAGTCTGCTCTGTTAACCGATTGGGCTGTCGCCAGGTGCGTAAAGATCTTTAGGAAATGCTGGATGAAGGAGTTATTGAGATTCTTCAGAATAGGAATGTTGACAAAGATGAGCCTGAGGTCAACGTAATCTCCCCAGTATTCCGGATACCCGAACCTGTTATCATCAAGTATGATGGTAGCAAGCAAAAGGTTTCTCCTTCTCTGATCATTAAACTTGTCGGTCCAGTGCCATACACATCCGAAAAAGCAATTCCCTTTCGTTACAACACTGTTGCTGTAGAAGATGGGAAAGAAGTGTCCTTACCATCCTCCTCTGTTGTTAACATCGCAGATGTAAGTGGTTTGACTCGTAGTGGTCGTGTGTTTTCAGCACCACCAAAGCCTCAAGCTAATGCTGATTTTGTTGAACGCCCGATTGGGAACACAGTGAATTCTCCGAATCCGGGACTTACTGTTAAACCCTCCTCTGTACTAAAAACTCCTACTTCTGTTGGCCCTAGTGGCAATGAGAAAGAAGACTGTGATGAGATGCTGAGGCTCATCAAGAAGAGTGAGTACAATGTTGTAGACTAGCTTCTACAAACGCCATCCAAAATATATGTATTATCATTGCTTCTGAATTCAGAACCACATAGAGAGGCTCTGCAGAAAGTTTTGGATGTGGCATATGTAGATCATGATGTCACAATAGAGCAATTTGATAGCACTGTTGCAAACATTACCGCTTGTAACAATTTGAGTTTTTGTGACTCTGATCTTCCTGAGGAGGGAAGAGACCACAACTTGGCATTACACATCTCCATGAACTGTAAAGATTATAACGGGGTATTCGTTACCATTAGAGATATTGACTAAATCCAAGGTAAACCATACAAGTCGAGTCGCCACCGCACTTCTATTTATCCAAAGGAATGGTTAGAAAGCGAACAAAAACCTAATAGTTTTAACAAAAACTAGTAAAAGAAACAGAGATCTGGATAAGGGGGTTGGTTATGTAATGGGAAGATGTTAGGCACCCAAAACATCCTAGGTACTCCTAGGGAGCCCTTTTCACACTTGTTGCAAGGTTGTTGTTTTGTGAAAAGTTTATTTGTGCAAACATGATTGAAGAGATGAGAAGAGAATATACAAGTTTATTTACATTTTGTGTTTGGATGGATGAACCCATTGCCTACGTACCATCTTATAAAAAGATTAGGATCAAAACCTCGTAGTTCGGGGTAAAAATCTCAAAACAAATTGGTGAATTGATTGGTCCAAAAGCCTTAAGGTCTTTTGTTATCAAAGGGAGAAAACTCAACCAAACCACAAATCCACCATGTGAGGATAGCTTCAACATGCTAGTGAGGGGTTAACCCTATAATAAGCATGGAAGACTCATTTTCCATCACTAAGGATATAGGTGAGTATTACATCTACCACAAGGATAACTCAAACCTAATAGCTAAAGGTTATGGAAAATTTTGATTAAGAAAGTGGCCATTGGAACCACAAAAGGGAAATTTGAATGGGTTATATTTACCAATTAGAAGTATATACAAAAGTAGTCAAAGTTGACTTAAAGATTCAATTCAAAATGAGTGTTATGAAAAGAAAGTTTAAAAATCAAAAGCATAAGGCTTAGGTTTCTAATGTTGAAAACAAAGGTTAAATGTTTGCACAAAAAGGGTTTTGGCTTGGGTTAGAGTGGAGAGATGAAGAAGAATGGCTAAGTCCTGAGGAAAACAAAAAGATGAGGGATAAGAAATGAAACCACACTAGGAGTTCCTCTCTTGAGATCATATTGATGATCCAAGTAGCTCCCATCCTTTGGAATAAGCAAGCACAAAGTATAAGCAATCAAACAAGTCTCATAAGAGATCCTCAATGTATCTTGTATCTTCCACTTGGATGAACATGGTAATGATCCTCCAATTAAGCTCAAATGGAAACTCCTAGTTCAAGAGCACACACATCAAAAGTTCCATGGGGTAAAACACTCTCCTAACCAGAGACCAGGGAAACAACAAACTAATAGAGAGATTAAGACTCGAGCCTAATAGTTGTCATGCAATCAACATCCCTAAGTTGAGGTCTCTAACAAGAACATAACTCATAAGTAAACAAACATCACACACTATATCCATACAAGAGGCTCAAACAATGGGTGGGCTTTAGTCAAGAGGGGTCATGTCAACCTCGACAAACAAGCCAAACTGTAATGGGTAATCTGTAGCTCTTAACCACTAACATTGAACGTTAGGGTGAAGTTGATCAAATCGGTAATGAGGATGAGACCTCATGCTCTTAACCCTGGCCAGGGTGAGCTCATGACAAAGAAAGTGTGGGGATCTAGAAAGTGGGATCCTTTTCCACTTGACAGACTCTGGACAAAGATCTGGGGCACATGTTCAGAAGCATCAGCACGTAGTGCGAGCATAAAGAACGACACACTGAATAACGGGGGATTGGCTACTGATCCCTTTTATCCTTCAATTGCCTCTTCTCTTGGAGGTCTTATCAAATATAACACATGCCTCTTCTTGGAGGTCTTTGGGCACAATTTTAAACAAACACAAACAGAGCCTCTGAAGGAGGACTTGCCAGCAAAATGCCTGCCAAAAAGGTGACAGGACTTCAGACTACATGAAGTAAGAAGCTAACTACCTGAGTGGTGTGTCAACCATAATCCAAAGCTTAAGCAAGAGCTAAAGCAAGCAAGCAACTAAGGTACCTGTACAAAGACTAAACAGTCAGTACTTCAGTCATAAAACCAGAAAATAAGCAGTGAAACCCTCTAACAGTTACACAATTCAGTGCATAAGTGCCCTTGCACTCAAATGAGCTCATGAGCTCACCACATCGATTAAAACCCTACAAAACAACAATAGGTCAGTACTCAATGTATTTGCATCTCACAAAGTGAGAACAAACCCAATTACCAATGCTAAGTATCCAATCCTGAAACAAAACAACAAAGTTAGCTTATGTACATCCAATCAACACAACAAAGCATAAACAACCAATGGCATGAGATGAATCAAATCACAAGCCCGAAACAGAACCATATGAACCCCTAAACACCAATCACCATGGCCAAAGATCCATTATACTCCAAATATCATTCAAATGCTTCAAAAAGCCTAAAAAATATGCATAAAATGAGCTTCCAACTTAGAAAATTCATACCAAATCAGAAATGCATGCAATAACTTTGAGATTTTTTGTATACATTTCTCATGCCATGAATGTTCAACATGCAAAAAATCAAGTCCAGAATGATGCAAATGCTATGTGAACAAAAATGCACCAATTCAATGTCAAAAATGATGATAACATGTGAGAAAAAATCCAAACCAATGACCAATAATTCATGTCATGTGTGAATGTCATGTATGCAAAAGAGTGGATCGAATGGCTCAAAAATGAGGATTTCATAATACATTGAATGCACTAGGTCAATTTGGCACAACATCAATTCAAAAATTCCCATCTAAAAATCCAGACATCAACAATTCATGAATTTAGAACCATAAAAAGTAGACACCAATACAAAACTATGAAAAAAAATTGGGACTCATTTGGATCATTTTTGCATTTTCCATGAATTAAACAAAATGAGCTAAACAAATGAAATAAAACAAGAAAATGGAGGGAAATGCATTTATTTGAATAAAGCCAGAAAAATCATCATCCATCAGATCTGGCGCGTATCTGCAATCCACGGTCCAGGTTCAAACAGTGAAACGCACCGTTTCACTAATTGACTCAGCATCCCAAGTCATCAGTCATCGCTCACGTGGGTATGGTCAAAAGAATCCTATCCAATCAAACATCCACGCAATGAAACACATGGCCTCCACATCATCAAAACCCTAAGTACACACAGACGTCGGAGCTCCGCTCCGGTCGTCTTCTCCGGCGAGCCCTATGGTGGCGCCTTCATAAAATTTTCCAGAATTTCCCCAGGCTTACATCATTCCACTCGGTTTTCCACGCTGGTTCCAAATCTCCACTTAGTTTCTCCTAATTCCTCCTAGGTTTTTCAAATCGAAGAGAGAAAGTTTCTAGATCCAAACTTCCATTCAACACTACATCCTTAATACTCACTCATTCTCAATTCTAAGCATATGTACATGATCTACACAGCACGATCTACAAGTCTATGATAAAAAAACAGCAAAAGGAGAGATCGAAAATTGCATCACCTGGAAATGAAGACCTCTGAAACCGCGATCTCTCAAGCTCTATTGCTCCAGATCAACCTCCTTGAACTTCCTTTGAAACTTTGTGCAAAAAGCAATGGCTGAAACCTCTTGGATGCTCCTCAATTTCCAAATCCAATCCACATGATGAAGCACTTGAACTGCACGAATTCTTGAGGTATGGCACCAAACAATGAATGATTCTTGATCCGTGAAGCATGAGGATCAAGAATATGTAATAATATTTGAGGCTTGTGTGGAGAAAAAATCAAATTCGATTGAGAGAAAATTTTGGGGAGACTCTTGAATTCTAGATCTGAAATGGTTGTTATGGCAGTTATGATTAGGGTTTTCCTATTTATATTCCTTGTTAATGACACTGAAAATCACATTAGCCTTGTACTAATCATGATTAGTGAGTTATGAAGCCAATTACAAAAAATGAAAATTAAGCTCCCATGGCCATAATGCATGTGTGATCTCCCATGCTAGGGCTTTAATTCACTCAAGAACAACCAAGGGTCAGGATTTGAGGATTATTTTGCTTACATCTCAAGCCAAAAATGAATGGTGAAGATTTACTTCAAAATGAACATGTGTGAAATAATGAACATTTGACCATGATTCCTTTGCAAAATTGAACCAAATGATGTTACTTTGAGATGACTTGAACATGAGAAGCACTTTGCAAAAAGAATGAACCAATTTGAAGCATTACATTAAAAGTTATGCCATTTTGAATTTCCATGCACACTTTGTGACCAAATGACCATAACTTCTCAACCATTCACCATATGGACATGAATTAGGACTTTTTGGAAAAGGGAGACAAAAATATACAACTTTCATGTTCACCAAAAATCCATTTGAAACTTCTTTGACATTGACAAGTCAAGTTGAAAGTGGGCTAAAACTTGCCAAATTTGGAAACTTTGAATTATAGGTCATTTTCCATTTTTAGTAACTTTTGCCATGACCTTTGAATCTTCAAGATGGATGTTTAGAATGATGAATAGACCCCATTTGAACATGATTGAGGTGTCTCAACTCATTTCCCCACCTCATAGCCCTCAGTTGACTGCACAGTTGACTTTTGGTCCTCAGATGACCTTGAAATGTCTTGATTAACTTGAGCCTCTACCACTTGGTGAAATTGCTTCAAAATGAAACCCTAGCTCATGTAAGCTCCTTATAATAATCATGTGATCCTCATCCCAAGAAAATACCTCATATCTTGCACAAAGGACCTTCTTGAAGCTCTTGACCTGGTGATTGCTTAAGCTACAAACAAAAGATGTTAGTGACATATTTTTGTGCTTTTGGTTAGTAAATAAAACAAGAAAAGCAATGATATAAAATTCAAGCATGCTTGGTGATCTCAAACCACTCACAAGAGATCCCTACCCAAAGGGAAAGGGAGCCAAGATGCTCAATGATCCTTGAGGCTATGCAATGCAATGTTATGATGCCATGAGGGATCTTAGGGACAAAATTGGGGTCTTACAAAGACGGCGCCATGTCCAATGTGTTGGTGGACACTGGGTCATCACTGAATGTATTGCCTAAGTCCACTCTCTCGAAACTGTCTTACCAAGGGCCTCCCATGAGGCAGAGTGGAGTAGTTGTGAAGGCCTTCGATGGGTCGCGTAAAACTGTGATTGGGGAAGTTGATCTCCCAATCAAGATTGGACCAAGTGATTTCCAGATTACCTTCCAGGTTATGGACATTCACCCATCGTACAGTTGTCTCTTAGGCAGACCATGGATTCACGAGGCTGGCGCCGTGACATCCACCCTACACCAGAAGCTGAAATTTGTGAAGAATAAGAAACTGGTAGTGGTAGGGGGAGAAAAGACTCTCCTGGTTAGCCACTTGTCTTCTTTCTCATATATAGATGCTGAGGATGAAGTTGGAACTCCTTTCCAAGCTTTATCTATAGCTGAGCCTGTTGAGAAGAGAACTCCTTCATTTGCTTCCTACAAAGATGCAAAGTTGGCCATTGAGTGTGGTGCGACTGCTGGTTTAGGAAAAATGATCGAGCTAGAAGACAATAAGTCCCGGGCTGGCATTGGCTTTTCTTTTGGGGTCTTCAACGCGCAAGGGTTATTCAAGAGTGGAGGTTTCATCCACACTGGTCAGGATGAAGAAGCTGCTGCTGTCTTGGAAGAGGATGCAGAGGATCCAGACAATTTCATTATCCCTGGAGGGGTCTGCAACAATTGGGTCGCTGTGGATATTCCTACCGTTATCCACAATTCAACGTAATGATCACTTTGTTTAAAAACCCTTCTCCCATTCCAAAAGGAGGAGTGATGACATTGTTGGCAACATAAATACAATGATATTTTCATTCAATAAATTCATGTTAAATGTTTGTTTTTCCAATTATTTTCCCTTTTTGTTTTTGCATGAAATTGGTGATCACATAAAACCCTAAAAATAGAATAAAATCAATCTTTTCATCTGCATAATGATTTGCCTTGTTTGAATTCTAAAGCTTTTTGAAATTCTAGTTAACAGACTTCCGATGTCACAAGGGTTGTTATGACATCCAATTCTGCGCAAACAAGAATTATGCAGAACTTAAAATGTAAGTGCAGTAAATAACACAAGTAATTGTTTACCCAGTTCGGTCCAACATGACCTACGTCTGGGGGCTACCAAGCCAGGGAGGAAATCCACTATTAGTAGTATTAATTCAGACCTTAAACCAACTGTTTAACCCTATCACTTAATACTTACCCAATGCAATTTCAATCTTACACTAAGATCAGAGTTCCTACTCACTCCCCCTCAATCACCTCAGTGATTACTACCTTTAATCAATATTAAAGACAATTATGAAGTCACACTTCAAACAACTCTTGATTGTGCTTAACAGCTTTAATCAAGATACACAGCACTCACGCTTAAAAGCTTAGAGTGACACAACACTTACAACTCAATGAACACCCTATACCAATGCAATCATCTACGTGATAATAGCTTGGCTTACAAGATACGTCTAATACAAGACACACAAAAATACAGCAGTGAAGTATGATGGACACACTAAATCTTCACGCCTAAAATCCCTAGTTCTGAATGAAGGATTGCCATCCTTTTATATTGCAGCACTTGAGCCTTGTACTTGTATTTTCCTGAAATTAAGGTCACGCGAGTTCCCCTAAATTCCACATCTAGGTTACTAACAAATAGGCTATTTGTTAGGTTCATTAATTGTAGCTTGGTTGTTGCTTTCCTAGATTTTCTCTCAGCTGTTGAATCCCTGAAGAATAGCCTGAGAAAAATGCTGAAACAGAAAAACTAAACAACCTACAATATAGAATACGCTGTTAGGAATGAATGTCACAACATTCAGTTTGACATCCAAATCAAAGACCAATGCTAAGTCTGTTTTTCCTGAAAACAGACAGTACAAATTTGCTGAACTGTACAGGACCAATCTGTCCATACCTCAGTATCAGCGTACATTAATAAATGTCAAGACATCCAATTTGACATTTACACATTTAGCCTTATGTCAGGTCTGTTATCCTCCTGAAGAACAGACTGAAATACATACTGAAGTGTAGCAGAAAACCACTCTGCCTATTGTTCAGTATAAGCTGTCAATGATGAATGTCATAACATCCAGTTTGACATTCAGACAGTGGGCCTTATGCCAGGTCTGGTATTTCCTTGATAACCAGACTGAAAATAAATACTGAGTTCTGACAGAACACCAACTGTTCTATTCCTCAGTATCTGTTGACAGGGATGAATGTCATAACATCCAGTTTGACATTCAATAAATCCTGTATTAGCTAATCCTGCAGTATACTACTCAAGTATGTCATGACATCAGCCAAGACATCAGAGTACAGCTAAATATTCTAACATACTATGCAGTCAAACAAACACCTCTACAGCATGTCATGACATCAGTCAAGACATTAGAATCCAGCTAGTGTTTTACCATACAATGCAGCTAATTAAACACCCACAAACTCCCCCTTTGGCAAATTTTTGGCTAAAACACTTTGGTCTCACAACAGAGTCCATAGCAGCGGAAAACACACATCTAGCAGGAAATTAACCTAGCTAATACACTCAGAGTAGAAACACCCTCACACATATGGAAGTTAAATAAAAACTTCACATTGCAGCACACATACAGAAGTTAAATAAAAACTTCTAACTGCAGCATACATACACATACTCACTCTCATAGAAGTGGAACATCAGCTGCAGAGTAGAGGATCTTGAATCTGTTTTAACAAAACAATATGTTGTCCTGGGGGCATCACAGGTGTTACTCCCCCTTTTTGTCAAAAATGTTGCCAAAGTAACACTTTAAATTACAGACCAACATAACATAAACAGAATTACACACACAAATGACAGAATTACAGACTTGATTTTACTTCACAGTTTCAATCAAGCATCATCCACTTGATCTTGCTTCACAACTTTGACCAAGTAGTTACACATTCTTGCTTTACACCCATATCAGATGCCATGACTTTGAGTATGACATCTTGAACCCCTCCTGCATGAACACTTTCTTGAAGTCCAACAGACACATAGGCCAACCTATGTTAGGATATCCCCTTAACATCTTGTTACTATACTTGCAGTAAGTAACATAGCTGTGAACTGTTGTCCAGTCATAGCACACTTTCAATTGTTTAATCGGTTGAGATATTAAACAATACATCCCAAACATCATTGGTTGCTATAAGTCCTCAGAGAGGCATATTCCCAGTTTTCCTCTTAGGTTTTCAAACTGAGTAGCATCCAGAGCCTTTGTAAATATGTCAGCCAGTTGTAGTTCAGTGGCTACATGTTCCAAGGTAATCACTTTGTCTTCCACCAGATCTCTGATGAAGTGATGTCTAATGTGAATATGTTTGGTCCTGCTGTGTTGGATGGGATTCTTGGAAATATTGATGGCACTGAGATTATCACAGAACAATGTCATGACATTTTGAGAGACATTGTACTCAGTAAGCATCTGTTTCATCCACATCAGTTGGGAACAACTGCTTCCAACCGCTATGTATTCAGCCTCTGCAGTGGACAGAGATACACAATTCTGCTTCTTGCTGAACCATGATATGAGATTGTTTCCCAAGAAGAAACATCCTCCTGATGTGCTTTTTCTGTCATCAGTACTCCCAGCCCAATCAGCATCACAATACCCAGATAGGATAGGCTCAGATCCATGAGAGTACAACATACCATAGTCACAAGTCCCATTGACATACTTAAGAATCCTCTTGACTTGATTCAAGTGGCTCACTTTGGGTTCTACCTGGTATCTAGCACATACTCCAACTGCATAGGAAATATCAGGTCTACTTGCAGTTAGATATAGTAGACTACCTATCATGCTTCTATACAAGCATTGATCAACACTGGGACCTCCATCATCTTTGGTTAACTTTAAATGCGTAGGTGCAGGAGTTCTTTTGTGCCTAGCATTATCCATACCAAACTTCTTAACTATGTTTTTGGCATATTTGCTCTGGGAGAGAAACATAGAATCCTCCATTTGGTTAACTTGCATTCCAAGAAAATAAGTTAGTTCCCCAACTAGACTCATTTCAAACTCAGATTGCATCTGGTGAACAAAATGTTTCACCATTTGCTCTGACATTCCACCAAAGACAATGTCATCCACATAAATTTGGGCAATCATGATTTTGCCATCTGTGTCCTTCACAAACAAGGTCTTATATATCCCACCCTTTCTGTACCCATGAGAGGTCAGAAATTCAGTCAACCTTTCATACCAAGCTCTAGGTGCTTGCTTTAACCCACACAAGGCTTTCCTCAACTTGTACACATGTTTAGGTTGGTTAGGATCACAAAACCCTTTAGGTTGTTCCACATAGACTTATTCATTTAAGTAGCCATTCAAAAATGCACTCTTCACATCCATTTGGAACAATTTGAACTTCAGAATGCAAGCCACACCTAACAGCAATCTGATTGACTCAAGTCTAGCAACAGGTGCAAACGTCTCATCAAAATCAACCCCTTCAACTTGAGTATATCCTTGAGCCACTAGTCTTGCTTTATTCCTAGTGATTACTCCTTTCTCATCAGACTTGTTCTTGTAAATCCACTTGGTACCAATGATGTTAGTCCCTTCAGGTCGTGGAACTAGCTCACATACTTCATTCCTTTTAAACTGCTCCAGTTCATCTTGCATGGCATTGATCCAATATTCATCAGTCAGGGCTTCTTTCACATTTTTTGGTTCAACCTTGGATACAAAATAGGAGTTTGAGCTAATTTCCCTTGACCTGGTAGTCACATCACTATTGGGATCCCCTATGATAAGATCCTTAGGGTGGTCTTTCTAAATTCTGATAGATGGCATTTTGGTGGGTGCATCTACTTCACATTCAGGAGGAGTCTCCCGTACTTCTTCAGACTTGATTGATATGTCTATTGAAGTATCAAGGAATGTTCCAACATCCTCTATGACATCGATTCCCTCCTCTTTATCATCCACAATAACATTTATGGATTCCATCAGGACATTGGTCCTGTAGTTGAACACTCTGTAAGCTCTGCTGTTAGTTGAGTATCCTAGGAATACACCTTCATCACTTTTGGGATCCATTTTTCTTCTCTGTTCACGATCTGTGAGAATGTAACATTTACTTCCAAAGATATGAAAGTACTTCACAGTGGGCTTTCTGCCTTTCCATATTTGATACAGAGCGGAGGAGGTTCCTTTTCTCAAGGTAACTCTATTGTGAACATAACAAGTTGTATTCATCGCTTCGGCCCAAAAGTGCATAGGAAGCTTCTTTGCATGAATCATCGCCCTGGAAGATTCTTGAATAGTTCTATTTTTCCTTTCAACTATCCCATTTTGCTGAGGAGTTATAGGAGAGGAAAACTCATGACTTATCCCTTCAGACGAGCAAAACTCATCAAACCTAGAATTCTTAAACTCCGTCCCATGGTCACTCCTAATTTGGACAACACAACTGTCCTTTTCCCTTTGAAGTCTGATGCACAGTTCTTTGAAGACATCAAATGCATCTGACTTTTCTCTGATGAAGCTTATCCAAGTGTATCTGGAATGGTCATCAACAACCACATAGGCATACTTCTTTCCACCCAAACTCTCAACCTGCATAGGTCCCATTAAGTCCATGTGTAGAAGTTCCAGAGTTTTGGAGGTTGTAGGATGTCCCAGCTTAGGGTGTGACATCTTGGTTTGCTTGCCGACCTGGCATTCCCCACAGACTCTTCCTTCATCAATAAGCAGCTTTGGGATTCCTCTGACTGCTTCCTTGGATATGATCTTCTTCATTCCCCGTAAGTGGAGATGTCCAAGGCGTCTATGCCACAGTTTCACCTCCTGTTCTTCCCTGGCTAAGGAGCAGATTGTGGAGAAGTTTGAGACTTTAGGTTCCCACAGATAACAGTTATCTTTGGATCTGGATCCTCTTATAACTTCCTGGTTGTCTCCATTTGTCACAACACATAGCTCCTTAGTAAACTGAACATAAAACCCTTGATCACACAGCTGACTTATGCTGATGAGGTTTGCCATTAGTCCTTTTACTAACAGCACATTATTCAGTTCTGGAACTCCAGAGCAGTCCAGCTTACCCACACCTTTTATTTTTCCTTTAGCACCATCACCAAAGGTCACATAGCTAGTAGTCTGAGGTTGTATATCCACCAATAAATTCTCCATAGCAGTCATATGTCTTGAGCAGCCACTGTCAAAGTACCAGTCTTCTCTGGTAGATGCCCTTAGAGCTGTGTGAGCTAACCTAGCATACCATTTTCGCTTCTTGATGGGGACATTGTGCCTATATGTCTTATGCTTAGGTCTGACATGAGGGGCTTGGTTAGGGTAACCATGAAGCCTGTAGCAGAAGGCTTTTATATGGCCAAGCCTACCACAGTGGTGACATCTCCATTTTTGGAATTTCCTCTTCTGATGATTATTCATCCTGGTTCCCTGATGTTGAGACATTGGGTGTGACCTCCGCTTGAATTTCTGAACTTTAGCCTTTGAGCGTTTGAGTTCAGCTGAGGATTTTTTCACAAAGCCTAAACCAGACATGGTTCCAGACTTTTGTCCCACCTTTAGGATCTCTTCCAAGGTGTCAGTTCCTTTATTCAACATTCTGATGGATTTAGTCATTTGATCCAGCTTGGAGGTCAGCAAGGTTATCTCACCATTTAGACCCTCTATGACTGTCAGATGCTTCTGTTTCTCGTCTTCCAGCTCCTTGATGAGCTTCTTCTGCTTTTCTCCTTGTACACGCACTTCTGCACTGGTGACACATAGCTTCTTATATGCTGCAGCAAGTTCATCAAAGGTCAGTTCATATGCACTTGAGTCATCATCAGTGGCACAAACACTTGTTAGTGCAGTGACATGTTTAGCAGATTCTCCTTCAGATTCACTCTAAGAATCTCCCTCAGACCATGTGACAGCTAACCCCTTCTTTTGCATCTTGAGGTAAGTAGGGCATTCAGCTCTAATGTGTCCATAACCTTCACATCCATGACATTGGATTCCCTTGCCTTGGTTGAACTTTTCTTCAGAAGTTGATCTTTTCCTTATGTCAGACGGGATGTTCTTGACATTTGGTCTACCTCTTTGATCAATCTTCTTCACGAACTTGTTGAACTGTCTCTCAAGCATGGCTATGGCTTCTGATATGCTTTCATCACCTCCAGTATATCCAGCTTCAGACTCCTCTTCAGTATTCGATACAAAAGTTATGCTTTTGTTCTTCTTTTCAACATTCTCACACAAGCCCATTTCAAAGGTTTGGAGAGAACCAATGAGCTCATCCACCTTCATCTTGCAGATCTCCTGAGCCTCTTCTATAGCAGTGACCTTCATTGCAAATCTCTTAGGTAAAGACCTGAGAATCTTTCTTACAAGTTTCTCTTCAGCCATTTTCTCACCTAAGCCACCAGAGGTGTTGGCAATTTCAAGAATATTCATGTGAAAGTCATGAATAGTCTCATCCTCTTTCATCCTTAGATTTTCAAACTTGGTGGTCAGCATCTGAAGTTTAGACATCTTCACCTTGGAGGTACCTTCATGAGTTACCTTGAGGGTATCCTACACTTCCTTGCCCAGCTCACAGTGGTGCACCAGTCTGAAGATGTTCTTACTTATTCCATTGAACAATGCATTCAAGGCCTTAGAATTTCCAAGGGCTAATGCCTCTTGCTCCTTGTCCCACTCTTCTTCAGGGATTTGCATATTGACTCCATCGTTACCTGTCTTCATTGGATGTTCCCATCCTTTGTTGACAGCTCTCCAGACTTTGCTATCTAGAGACCTTAAGAAGGCTATCATACGAGGCTTCCAGTCATCATAGTTAGAACCATCCAGCATGGGTGGTCTATTTGAGTGTCCTACATCCTTGTCCATGGTACTAGAAAGTAACTTCCCTAGATCTCACCCAGAAATTAACAGGAAGGGTGTATGCTCTGATGCCAATTGAAATTCTAGTTAACAGACTTCCGATGTCACAAGGGTTGTTATGGCATCCAATTCTGCGCAGACAAGAATTATGCAGAACTTAAAATGTAAGTGCAGTAAATAACACAAGTAATTTTTACCCAGTTCGGTCCAACATGACCTACGTCTGGGGGCTACCAAGCCAGGGAGGAAATCCACTATTAGTAGTATTAATTCAGACCTTAAACCAACTGTTTAACCCTATCACTTAATACCTACCCAATGGAATTTCAATCTTACACTAAGATCAGAGTTCCTACTCACTCCCCCTCAATCACCTCAGTGATTACTACCTTTAATCAATATTAAAGACAATTATGAAGTCACACTTCAAACAACTCTTGATTGTGCTTAACAGCTTTAATCAAGATACACAGCACTCACGCTTAAAAGCTTAGAGTGACACAACACTTACAACTTAATGAACACCCTATACCAATGCAATCATCTACGTGATAATAGCTTGGCTTACAAGATACGTCTAATACAAGACACACAAAAATACAGTAGTGAAGTATGATGGACACACTAAATCTTCACGCCTAAAATCCCTAGTTCTGAATGAAGGATTGCCATCCTTTTATATTGCAGCACTTGGGCCTTGTACTTGTATTTTCCTGAAATTAAGGTCACGCGAGTTCCTCTAAATTCCACATCTAGGTTACTAACAAATAGGCTATTTGTTAGGTTCATTAATTGTAGCTTGGTTGTTGCTTTCCTATATTTTCTATCAGCTGTTGAATCCTTGAAGAATAGCCTGAGAAAAATGTTGAAACAGAAAAACTAAACAACCTACAATATAGCATACGCTATCAGGAATGAATGTCACAACATTCAGTTTGACATCCAAATCAAGGACCATATGCTAAGTTTGTTTTTCCTGAAAACAGACAGTACAAATTTGCTGAATTGTACAGGACCAATCTGTCCATACCTCAGTATCAGCGTACATTAATAAATGTCAAGACATCCAATTTGACATTTACACATTTAGCCTTATGTCAGGTCTGTTATCCTCCTGAAGAACAGACTGAGATACATACTGAAGTGTAGCAGAAAACCACTCTGCCTATTGTTCAGTATATGCTGTCAATGATGAATGTCATAACATCCAGTTTGACATTCAGACAGTGGGCCTTATGCCAGGTCTGGTATTTCCTTGATAACCAGACTGAAAATAAATACTGAGTTCTAACAGAACACCAACCGTTCTATTCCTCAGTATCTGCTGACAGGGATGAATGTCATAACATCCAGTTTGACATTCAATAAATCCTGTATTAGCTAATCCTGCAGTATACTACTCAAGTATGTCATGACATCATCCAAGACATCAGAGTACAACTAGATATTCTAACATACTATGCAGTCAAACAAACACCTCCACAGCATGTCATGACATCAGTCAAGACATTAGAATCCAGCTAGTGTTTTACCATACAATGCAGCCAATTAAACACCTACACTTTTCATATCCAAAATCATTATGCAGGTTGATTTCTAGACCCATTGAACATAATGACCGAACAACATCTCCCAATTTTGAATTCCCTGTATTTGAGGCAGAGGAAGATGATGTTGAAGAGATTCCTGATGAGATCACCCGACTACTCGAGCATGAAGAGAAGATCATTCAGCCACATCTTGAGAATCTGGAAACTGTCAACTTGGGGTCTGAAGATTGTGTGCGAGAGGTGAAGATTGGGGCACTCCTGGAAGAATCTGTTAAGAATGGGTTGATTGAATTGCTACGAGAATATGTTGATGTCTTCGCCTGGTCATATGAAGACATGCCTGGTCTAGATACTGATATTGTGCAACATTTCCTGCCTTTGAAGCCTGAGTGCGTGCCTGTGAAGCAGAAGCTCAGAAGAACTCATCCTGATATGGCAGTGAAGATTAAAGAGGAAGTTCAGAAGCAAATTGATGCGGGGTTTCGGGTGACTTCTACATATCCTCAATGGGTGGCCAATATTGTGCCCGTGCCTAAGAAAGACGGAAAAGTTCGGATGTGTGTGGATTATAGAGATTTGAATAAAGCTAGTCCAAAAGATGATTTCCCTCGACCGCATATTGATATGTTGGTAGACAATACAGCTAAATTCAAGGTCTTCTCATTTATGGATGGATTTTCCGGATATAATCAGATTAAGATGGCACCCGAGGATATGGAGAAGACAACATTCATCACACCTTGGGGAACATTCTGTTATCGAGTGATGCCCTTCGGTTTGAAGAACGCCGGAGCCACGTATGAAAGAGCTATGACTACCTTGTTTCATGATATGATGCATAAGGAGATTGAGGTATATGTTGATGATATGATTGCTAAGTCAAGAACGGAAATTGAACATGTAGAGCACCTGTTGAAGCTTTTTCAGCGCTTGAGGAAGTATAAGCTTCGTCTGAATCCCAACAAGTGTACATTTGGAGTCTGTTCTGGCAAGTTATTGGGCTTCATTGTCAGTGAAAGAGGTATTGAGGTTGATCCCGCAAAGGTCAAAGCAATACAAGAGATGCCTGCGCCCAAAACTAAGAAGCAAGTCCGAGGGTTTCTTGGCCGCTTGAATTATATTTCCAGATTCATATCCCACATGACTGCCACATGTGCGCAAATATTCAAGCTCCTCCGGAAAGATCAGTCTCATGATTGGACCGAGGATTGCCAAAAAGCCTTTGACAGTATTAAAGAGTATCTGTCTGAGCCTCTGATCCTGTCTTCGCCTGTGGAAGGAAGACCATTGATTATGTATCTGACTATTCTTGAAGATTCAATGGGTTGTGTCCTTGGTCAGCAAGATGAATCAGGGAAGAAAGAGTATGTTATCTACTACTTAAGTAAGAAGTTCACTGATTGTGAGTCTCGATACTCAATGCTTAAGAAGACATGTTGTGCTTTGGCTTGGGCAGCTAAGCGCTTGCGCCAGTATATGTTAAATCAAACGACTTGGTTGATATCCAGAATGGATCCAATCAAGTATATCTTTGAGAAGCCGGCTTTAACAGGGAGAATTGCCCGTTGGCAGATGTTGTTATCTGAGTATGATATTGAGTATCGAGCTTAGAAGGCTATTAAAGGTAGTATCTTGGCTGACCACTTGGCACACCAGCCGATCGAAGAATATCAGTCAGTTCAGTATGACTTCCCAGATGAGGAGATTCTATATTTGAAAATGAAAGATTGTGATGAGCCTACACTCGATGAAGGGCCAGAGCCTGGTTCCAAATGGAGTATGGTGTTTGACGGTGCTGTAAATCAGTATGGAAATGGTATTGGGGCAGTAATCATTACTCCTCAGGGCACACACATTCCTTTTACAGCAAGGCTAACTTTCAAATGCACGAATAATATGGCTGAGTATGAGACCTTTATTATGGGATTGGAGGAATGCATTGACCTCAGGATCAAGCATCTTGATGTTTATGGTGATTCGGCCCTTGTTGTTAATCAGATTAAGGGTGAGTGGGAAACGAATCAGCCTGGTCTCATTCCCTATAGGGACTATGCAAGAAGGATTTCAACATTCTTTACTAAGGTTGACTTCCATCATATTCCTCGAGATGAGAATCGGATGGCAGATGCTCTTGCTACACTTGCTTCAATGATTGTGGTTAAATTGTGGAATGAAGTCCCCAATATCATCGTGATGCGCTTGGATAGACCAACTCATGTATTTGCAGTTGAAGAAGTGAAAGATGATAAGCCATGGTATTATGATATCAAGTGTTTCCTTCAGAGTCAAATTTACCCACCTGGGGCATCTGTGAAAGATAGGAAGACTTTGAGGAGATTATCACGCAGTTTCTACCTCAATGGCAAAGTGCTTTATAAGAGAAATTTTGACATGGTTTTGCTCAGATGCGTGGATAGACACGAAGCAGACCTGTTGATGACTGAGGTCCATGAGGGTTCATTCGGTACTCATTCCAATGGACATGCCATGGCTAGAAAGATGTTGAGGGCAGACTACTATTGGCTGACAATGGAGTCTGACTGCTGCAAATATGTGAAGAGATGCCATAAGTGTCAGATCTATGCGGATAAGATTCATATTCCCCCGACACTTCTGAATGTGATTTCATCACCATGGCCTTTCTCCATGTGGGGAATTGACATGATTGGCATGATAGAGCCAAAAGCGTCTAATGGACACAGATTTATTCTCGTAGCAATTGATTACTTCACCAAGTGGGTTGAAGCAGCGTCATATGCAAATGTGACCAGGCAGGTGGTCGTAAAGTTTATCAAGAATCAACTCATATGCCGGTATGGTGTGCCAGATAAGATCATTACTGATAATGGATCTAACTTGAACAATAAAATGATGAAAGAGTTGTGTAGTGAGTTCAAGATAGCACATCATAATTCTTCTCCTTACAGACTAAAGATGAATGGAGCTGTTTAAGCTGCTAATAAGAATATCAAGAAAATTATCCAGAAAATGGTTGTTACGTACAAGGGTTGGCATGAGATGCTGCCATTTGCTTTGCATGGATATCGTACATCTGTCCGCACTTCAACAGGGGCAACCCCTTTCTCTCTTATTTATGGCATGGAAGTTGTACTCCCAGTAGAGGTGGAGATCCCGTCAATGAGAGTCTTGATGGAAGCCAAGTTGACTGATGCTGAATGGGTTCAAAGTCGTTATGACCAGTTGAATCTGATTGAAGAGAAGAGATTGACTGCCATGTGCCATGGTCAGTTATATCAGCAGAGAATGAAGAAAGCTTTTGATAAGAAGGTCAAGCCTCGTGTGTTCCGAGAAGGTGACCTTGTGCTCAAGAAAGTCTTGTCTTTCGCGCCCGATTCCAGGGGCAAGTGGACTCCAAACTATGAAGGTCCATATGTTGTTAAGAGAGCCTTTTCAGGCGGTGCTTTGATACTTACAACTATGGATGGGGAGGATTTCACTCGTCCTGTGAATTCAGATGCAGTCAAGAAATACTTCTCCTAAAGATAAAAACAGAATAGCTCGCTAAGTTGAAAATCCGAAAGGGCGGCTTAGGCAAAAATGAGCGTCTCGGTGGATTGAAACCCCGAAAGGGCGGTCCAGGAAAAAGTTAGAGACATGAAAAAAGAATGATGAATATTTGTATCCCGCTAGATTGAGTACCTCATCCTGGGGCAATCTAGGCAAAAATTAGGGATTTGGCAAGTAACTGCATCCTGACAAGATTCTGTTCTACAATTGTCATCCGTCAGAGATTCTTGCTCATTCATCATCAACTAAAGCTTCAAATACATCGGATTCGGAATTGGTGGAGAAATGGTCATTATGTTCAATGTAGCCCTTTTCCAATATATATCACCAATTTCAAATTTGTAAAGATCTATGGAGTCTTGCCATTTGCAGACTACCATTCCATCAAATAAATTTGAGCCTTTATCCAATTATTTGCACTCTTATTTGTTTCTATTCAACAAATATTTTGCATGTTTTAGTTGAGAAAATATCGTTGTTTTAAACAAACAAATTTTTCATAAATTGTTTTAAAACAAAGTGAAAATTCACAAAGACGAAAGGATACTTAAGAGATCCTCAGTGCTCTCCCAAGGGTAGTATGATCTCCAACAGGGAAAGACATTTGTTCATATTCCCGGCATGATTGTATCCTCTTCCTCCAGAACATTGTTGTGGTTTATCCCACCGAGTGGAGTGCTTGTTGAGGTTATTTACCTCTCTTCCCATCAGCAGAGCAGTTGTTTCTTTCCTCCTCAGCAGATCTGCTCTCCCTGGAAGATTCAATTTTTGGTGGTTGGTCCCCAGAATCCCGTTATCCCTCGGATAGATTCCCTAATAGAGTTGCTTATGTGGCAGATTCTACTTGTGCATTAAACTCTTTTCCCCCAGTTGTGACTGATGATTCATCCCCCCGCAGAGATATTGTTGTTTCCTGGTATCTCTGATCCCCGACAGATTGGATACTCTCCAGTGATCCTGGCTTTCCCCCCCCTTGAGATGTAGTACCGGATGGTTGATTCCTGGATCCTGTGTGTGTTAGATATGTCTGTTTGTCAGCATTCATCATACATAAACCACGCATATACATGCATAATCATAACATTTAGATATTCATGTTGCATTCTTTGCCATATATCGTTTGTTTGTTGTCTCCTGCTATTTGGTGATATAGATCTCCCCAAGCAGATGTGTGTGTCTGATCTCTCCATATAGAATCAGCTCCATAGGCAGAAAGCATCTATCCTTTCTTCCATATTCCCCACCAAGCTATGTCCTCGCGGATTGGTTGTTTATGTTCCCCCAACATATATATTGGGATGGATTCCCCTGTTGAGTTATACCTTCACCAGGATAAGTCTTGATTCAATTTGCCTTTTTGGTTTGATCCTAAATTGTCCCCTCAAAGCTGTTTCCTTTGTTTCTCTGCGGTATAAATGAATAATTACTCGATATTTAGTAATCATTCATATTATCCTCGGCGGAGTCTGTGGTTTTCTACCCTGATATCGGTAGTTATAAACCCTATTTTTCTCCCCTTTGCAAGTTAACCTTTGGTTCATCATAATCGATGACAGTTACTTTTCCGTGGTTTCCTACCCAGTATCCGGTAGGTGTAATCCCCTCCTTGACGGTTATCTTTATCCAATATTCGGTATTGATATTCCCTCACCTTTCGGATAATCGCTCTGATCAAGCATTTTATCCCCAGTAAGTCATCTCTCGCCTACCTTTTGTTGTTGGTGACGTTTGTTTCTCTCCTGAATTGGTCATCATTATATACCTAGTTTCGGTATCCCGATACCTTTTCTTTTCGGTCGATTTATCCTTTATTAACCCAGTAACCGGTTGCGGATAATCTTCCATGCGAGTATATTATCTACATTCTGACGGTAATAGATGGTATATCTCATGCACTCTTCGGTCAAAGCCTTTTGTTCTTCCCCAGTTGAGTAAGATTCGTTTCCCCTTCGCGGAGTCGAGTATCCATCCTATAATCGAGTTTGCTTTTAGCCCTCTTGTGGATGATGAGTGTCTTGGGAATATTCCCCATTTCACGCCTTAGTTGGTCACCTATTATATGCCCAGTAACCGGTATCCCTGGTGTTCCTCCCTTTTTGCTCCCTATTATGACTTTTAGTCCCCTGTGGAGTCAGATTTCCCTGAGTTGAAATGTACCTTTTTTGGTCTTCCTCAGATGTTTCAAAGTTTTGATATCTCTCACCCTTATACCGGTCTTAAATATTCATTTCTTCCCGAGCATGCTGTATCTCTGACCCTTATGTTAGTGTTCAGATCACATGTCTCATTGAGCTTGTTACTCAGTAACCGGTAACACCTCATCTCGCTGCTTCCCCAGGAGAGTCTTTTTAGACATCCCCAGCGAAGTATCCGTTGTGGATCGTTTTGGCTGTATTGGCATATTCCCCAATACGAGCGTCTTCGAGTCAGCTCGAGTCTTTCCTTTGGTTTATTCCATTTGGATTTCTACTCCCCAAGCTTTGAGCCGTGACCTGCTCACGCATTTTTATCCCTCTTCTATCCCCATGAGAGTCCCCAGGATTTTTGTCCCGTGGAATGCATCACTCACGTGGATTGTCAGTGCCTCCTGATTTCTTTACTCCTTTGTGGACACATATCCCCACAGAGTGTTACTGTTTTGCGTACATACATTTGCATCATGAGGTCTCTTAGAGACCAAAATTCGTCTCTTTGTTATTATTTAAGCCCATTCTACCCCGTCGAGACGAAGATTTTAACCTTCCCTTCTCCGGCTAGAACGACCTTAAATAGGGGCATCTGTAAGACCCCAATTTTGTCCCTAAGATCCCTCATGACATCATAACATTTCATTTGAATAGCCTCAAGGATCATTGAGCATCTTGGTTCCCTTTACCTTTGGGTGGGACTCCTTGTGAGTGGTTTGAGATCACCAAGCATGCTTGAATTGTATATCATTGCTCTTCTCATTTTGTTTACTAACCAAAAGCACAAAATATGTCACTAACATCTTTTGTTTGCAGCTTGAGCAATCACAAGATCAAAAGCTTCTAGGGGGTCATTGGTACAAAGACATGCTCAAGAGGAGGTGAAAGCAAGCATGGTAATGGTTCCCAAAGATCTCATCCATCAAATATGCCTCCCTAGCATCTCAATTCATCATTTTGATCAAATCAAGTCAAAGGGTTTGAGGCCCTGTTCTTCAAAGAAACCCTAATTCATCTGTGCACCACAGTGCCTTGCTCATGAAGCAACCTTAACCCATGATCAAATACAATCAAGGTAAGTTCTTTAATTCTTCATTTCATGCATATTTGAACTTATTTGAGTGTCCTCAATCATCAATCCATCTAGATATGAGGCATGGACTTGAGAAGTTGATCAGTCAATTCATCTGACTATTTTGAAATACATTGAGACCTAACTTTTTATGTGTTGGTCAAATGGAGATGGTTCCAAAAGAAAACATGTTCTTAAGGACAATATGAACAACTTTCATGTTCATCAAAATTTGATTTAAAGCTTGGAAAACCATCTTCCATTCCAATACATTATAGGTCATTTTGACTGAAACCCTAATTTTGGGTCAACTTCCCAAGGACATAACTCATTCATTTTTTATGATTTTGAGGTGGGATCAAATTAATTGGAAATATTAAGATGTCTACTTCAAATGTTATGTTGAACAAAAGTTCAAAATCTCAAAGGAAATACATGTGATAATGCAAGACATTATAGGTCCTTTTGGGACAAATGCATTAAAAGTCAAAAAAGTCCAACTTCAAGTGCCCATAACTTCTTCATAAAAAATCCAAATGATGAAACATTTTAGTCCATTTTGATTTTCTTGAAAATATCTACAACTTTGATGTTGGAGGTTTTTCCATTTGAAGCTTGCATCATCAAACCAGAAGGGCTTGAAAGTTGGCCAATTTTAGAAACCTTGCCTTGACATGTTTTGCACATCACACTTTAAACTCAAATTTCATAAATTTCCACACTCCAAATGAGTTTTTGTCCAACATAACATTTGTTACTCATACAAATACCTTTCCAACCATTACCCATATGCCTATGCTTGGATTTTCTAAATGGTACTTTCGAAGAGATGATGGTTTAGGTACAATTGGAGAATTCACTTGAAATCTTGTTACATGAGCATTTGCCTTGCAAGCTACATGTCCAATTCCCTTTGGTTATTGCTCAGAGTTCATTTGGCATTGTTTTTGGGCCTTGTGCATGATCATGTAAGCCCATGCAATGAAGCTTCACATGCCATGCACACGGATCATTCGACACTTTCCTTGCCTCTTTCTCTATAAATAGAGACTTCATTCCCTCCATTTCACACCCTAATTTCAACTTGAAATGCTGCTGAAATCGTTCCCTAACCATCACTAAAGAAGCAATTGCATTTTCTTCAAAAAATTTCAGATCTAGAATTTAGCTTCATCTGGTTGTATTCTTATATCTAATGCTTCTAGACCTTCATCGTACACTCAATTGAACTTCTGTTTTGATAAAGCAAGCAAGGTTTCAAGCTCAAAACACCAGAACTCCAGTTTACATTCCAGTTGATATTTCCTTCGATTCTCTTAATCCATTGACCTATTGGCTTAGATTTTGTGTTGGCTGAAGTCCTCTCAATAGAGGCATCATGTTTATGCTTTTAATTTTTGTAATTCATTAAGTTCATGATGAACACCAGATTTTTCCATCTCTGATTTCTCACGCCATGGAGATCTAGAGGGAAAAAGGATGGTACAGGGATGATGTACATCATCCCAGCTTTCTATTGATGTATAGATCGCACGATTTGGTTGAGGTTTTAATTTCTGCAATTTGGCCGGAATTCTGGAGCTCACCGGAGAAGACGGTGGCTCCGTGTCGCATTACGCGAAAAACCGGCGGGAAACGAAAACAACAGAGCCGCCACCGTGCGTTATTTATCCCAAAAGAGGGAAAGGAAACGCTCGAAGTAAACCTGGAAAAGACATGGTCTCACGACCAAAGAGAATGGGATCGGGAGTCGGTTATGCGAAGGGAAGGTATTAGCACCCCTACGCATCCGTCGTACTCGACGGGATCCACGCACAAAAGGAAGGAATAAGGTTGCTAAAAACTGCTCACAAACATCAAACACAGGTTGAAAGAAACACAGGAAAACAAGAGAAACTAACTCGGCAGGATATCGCATCCTGGGCCTACGTAGTCTGTCAGGCACAGACATCAGAGTCGACGTAGTTCGGGACAAGGGGAAACATGCTCGCTAGGATGTCGCATCATATGCATACGTATCTTCTCTGACTGGAGAAGAATCAGAGCACTCGTAGCTCGGCTAACGCACGCCAAACAAAACCACACAGGAAATCGACTGCCAATCGCTGGACTTACGTCAAACTCCACACAAACAGGCAAACCTGGAATCCGAATGCCAATCGCTGGACTTACATCAGACTCCGAACCAAACAAACCCACACTGGAAACCAAATGCTAACCGCTGGGCTTACATTGGACTCCAACACACACAAATGGACAAAACAAAACGGGCGCCAGGAGAGATCAGCTCATCTCCTGCCTACGTACCTCATCTGGTATGAGGATCAGGGCGACGTAGTTCCCCTACGCAGGGACAAAGGACTAGCCTAACCAGATACAAAGGGAGACACAAACTAGAAGGGAGACTACGACTCGAGCCTAGAAGTTGTCATGCATCATTGCCCTATGTTAAGGTTTCTACCTAACTTGCACAGGAAGCAAGCTAACCTAAACATGACTTGCACGGGAAGCAAGCCAAACTAACCCTAACTTGCACAGGAAGCAAGCTAAACACACAAACACACAAGCACAAATAGCACACACTATATGCAATCAAGGGGATCAATCAAGGTTAGGTTTTAGTCGAGGGGTCATATCAACCTCAACAAACAAACCACTGTAACAGGGTGATGTTAGCTCTTAACCCTAACATTGAGAGCTAGGGTGAAGCAGATGAAATAGGAGGTGAGGGGTGTGCCTCACAACTCTTATCCCTGGCCTGGGAGAGCTTTTAGACAGATGAAAGTGTGGGTTCAGAAAGTTGGAACCCTTCTACATTTATGACTGACTCAACATAGATCTTGGGTTAAGATCCACAAGGCATCAACATGTGATGTGAGCCAAGGGATGACACACTGAATAGCAGGAGATGGACTACACATCTCTTGCGTCTGCCAATGCCTCTTCACTTAGGAGGTCTTTGATATGTACAGGGGACAAAGATAAACAAACACAAGCATTGCCTCTTAAGGAGGACTTCAGACAGGTGCCTGGCCAAATAACAGGCCAGGTCTTCCAGACTACATGAAGTTAGAGACATTATACCTCAATGCTCAAGCTATCAAGCAAAGCAAAAGCAAGTTCACAAAGGAACTATAGCAACTAAGGTAACTGAAAACAATCCAACATAATCAGTACACAACTCAAACAAAAGTCAAACAGACAACAGACAGTCAACTGTACACAAGCAGACAAACAAGCATCAATGCACAAAGGCGCAAGCCACAAAGCCTAAGCTTAAGCTTCAAAGCCTACAACACAAACTCAAGATTAGTCATCAACAAGCAATGGATCAACTCCAAATGAGTTAATATCATCAAGCATGGCAATTATGCTTTTTAACCTGAAACAAAGCTCAAATGTGAGAGGCAAACCTCTAGGACAAGGCCTAGGGTCAAAATGAGAGAAATAATTCAAAACAGAACATGAAAATTGGCATGAATCAAGCTTAATCAAATAAGAACAATATCCAAGTGGTCTCATATTCATATCATCAACCAATTTCATTTCACAAGGCATTTAGTGCAAAGCATGCAAGTTCAAAGCTCATACAACCAAACAGAATGAACCAATCCACATCAACTCAAACATGATTCAATAAATCTCCAGAAAAATCATGGCTAAACAGCATTCATCACATGATCATCATACCAAAAATCAAGTCATTTGGAGAAGTGGAAGTATTGCAATTAAATTCACTAAGGCAAGGCAAGGCAAAACAAGCTCAAACAAGGCACAATTAGATGCATCAACTTCACACATGCATAAAACAGAATCCACTCATGATAAATGCATCCAATCAAAGCCACAATAAACTTCAACGTGTCTAGAATCAATCCACAAAATTTCAAGTTCATATGATAAACATCAAGCATTTCACAAATCATCTAAATTCATGACTCTTCAAAAAGTCCACAAATGACCAATCAGCAAAGCAAATCTCAAACAAATCCAAATTGCATCCAAAACTTCCATAAAAATTCACAAGCAATCCTAACATCCAAAACTAGCATCATGCAAAAATTCACATCAATTGGCATTGAATTGGCATGGAAAATAAAATCAACAAGTTGAGCAAGAAATGGTGTGACACACATTGTCACACCTTCATTAATCAGATCATAACTCAACAACCAGACATGTGAAAAATACAAACTCTATACCAAAATGACCATTAGGATGTCTAGTTTAAGCACACACAATTTCACAATCATAGGGTCAAAACTCATCATTTCACAATCAAAATGGCAAAGGAGGTACAAGATAACACATGTATGAACATTCTCTAGGCAAAATAAAAATCCATGCGTGCACAATTTCTGGAAAAATCATCAAAAAATAGTAGAGATCATGATGAACATTATGCAAAAAACCTCATGTGATTTGGATAAGTATTCATGGACTTATGAATTTTTGAAGTGGAGAAAAAATTAAAAAAAACACATGTGAACAAGGCATATATGAACATGGATGATAAAAGGAAAAAAACAAAAGCCAAAGTTGGAATGTCTAGAACCAGGAATCGAAGTATGTGTGTATTTGAAACAAGGCGCTACTTAAGTGAAACGTTGCGTTTCACTTAAGTCTACATGGCAGCGAAAATGAATCCTGGCCAATCAACACGCCACGGTGGCTCCATGCAACCAATGCATGGCAATAAACATCCAGACTCATGCAAACAGCGCGCAAATGGATCAAATAACTTTCTGGAAACGAAATTCTAGGGTTCTTCATGCGCATTCATACACATTCATACACTCAAGAACACTCATGCACAAAAATTCAAACTGAATACACCATTGCACTCCTCCTTCATCATACATCATGGATCGAGGCTCAATTTAAGCTAATTCAAACTATATTAAAGGATTCGAGCACAAGAACATTCATGCATCAAACTTAGATTCGACATAACTTTCTTATTTCTTGATGAAAACGCACGATACAAAGCTCAACATGTTCAGCATGGAAAGATCTACCAAAAGCATATCACGATTTCATGAATTGTGAGGGTCGATTCCTGACCTGAATTGAAGAGCAGAAGTGGAATCGCAACTTTCAAGGTTGGCAAGGTCAAAACAGATGCTCTCCAATGTTTGTGTGAGTGAATGAGTGAAGAATCGAGGCTCAATTTTCCTTGATGTAGCTCAAATCCGCAACCGCCATGGATGATGCAACTTGATACAGTCCTTGATTCAGCTCGAAAAATGATGAGTGCTTGCTTTAATCTTCTTCAACTATGCTTGTGTATGATGGATTAATCAAGAACCAAACAATGCCTTCGAAGAAAATTGCAGAAAGATGAAGAAAAAGTTTGAGAGCAAAGTGGAAGAGAGTTTCAGATCTGAAAAATTATGAGCTGTTAATCCATTTTCTGTTAGGCTTATGCTTTTATATGATAGACTAATGATGCTCTTAATCTCACTTAGCCAAAATGCCAAAGATTAGTGAAATGTAAGTGTTATGCCAATTTGGTTAATTCACCTCATGTGCATGCATGGATTGCTACAGTACACGATTTCAGTGTTAATTCACCTTGAAATGTCATTTTTAGCCAAGTGCAAGTGATACCATGTGTGGAAAATGCTTAATTTTCAAATGAGATTTTCCCTCCAAATTTCAAATGAAATTCAAGTGAAAATGCCAATATTTTTGTGATGAGAATTGATGAAATGTAATGCATGTTTTGGGTAGCTCATGTCAAAATAGGAATGTTACAAAAAAATCCCACTTCAATTGGCCTTATGGTGCAAAAGTTATCCCCTTGTGAAGTTCAAATTTGCTTGACCATGATTGATCCATAACTTGCCAACCACACATGAGAAATGGATGTTCTTAGACTTTTTGGAAACGTGAGAGCAAGATCTTCAACTTTCATGTTGGACAAAATTCCATTTGAAGCTTGATTGAGGATGTAAACTTGAGGAGACGACCTTTCCATTTTTGGCAATTCCAAATTACAGGTCACTTACTATTTTTGGAAACTTTTCATTTGACCTCAAATTCTTCATTGTTGATGTTTGCAATGTCAAATGAGACTTGTATGGACATGAATGAGGCCTCTCTAACCATCTCCCACCTTCAAATCCATGATTGCATTGACTGTTGACTTTGGTTGACTTTCTAGGGTTTCAGATGAATTGATCAATGACTGATGAGCTTTGAACATCCAACCTTTGGCCAAACCACTTCAAAATGATCCCTAGTTCATATGAACTCCATGAACCAACCCTAGGGATTTGATTCCATAGGATAATGCACTTGCTTGCTTGCACAACTGGACCTCCTGACCAGTCTTGACTGATCTTGCCTGATGACTGTTGACTATGCAAATGTTAATGCAAATGTTAATGACCTAAAATGAAAATGTATGTACAAAAAGGGAGGTGCAAATTTGAGGTGCTACACTCCGGTGGCTTTATCCTCTCCAGTTTAAATCTGGACCGTGTGATCTAATCTCTAGATTTAATCTCGTCCCTTGCTTGTTATGACTTTTAATTCTTTCTCATGTGCACGCATTGACTTGGATCCATGGTAGGCGCGCGCTTCATGGCCTCTTAATTTGCCAGCTCAATTAATGAGCTTAGATCAGACGGTCCACGCTTTTTCTAATTTCTAATTTCTGTTTTATTTTCCTTTTATTTTCTTTAATTCCAATTATTTTCAAAAATTAATATCTCTTTCATTTTTTATCCAAAAATTATGGGACCAATTGCATTATTTCCCAAATAAATTCTAGTTTCCATTTCTGATTTTTAATATTTTTTATTTCATCATTTGATATTTTTTGTGAATTTTCTCTTTTCTGGTTATTTTTAATTCATTTTAAATAGTTTTTGATATTCAAAAAATACAAAAATATTTTCCTAACCTATTTGAATGATGATGGATCAATGAAAAATATTCTCATCAATTTTTGAATTGATTTGAGATTTTAGTTCAATTAGGTTATTTTTATTCATTTTTAATTGATTAAAAATAGTTGCTGACTTTTAAAAATGCTGAAATTTTTTGTCAAGCTTTGTTTGACCTTGTTGAACTTAGGATAAATCACTTGGACCTTTCAAGGTTGATTTGAAGTGATTTTGAAGTTTGACCTTTCCATTTATTTTAATTCAAGTGTATTTTCAAGTATTAAAAAATCCCAAAAATATTTTATTCTTTCCTTGACTTCCAATCTTCATCTCACTTCTGTTTTTGATTGTTTGACCTTGACTTTCAATGTTATTGGTCAACATATGAGGATTGGTACATGATGTTCCATTTAAGGCATTTATATTTCTTTTACCATTTTGTCATTTCCATTTCTCTTATTCATCTCCTTCTTCTTCTTCTTCTTTTCTTTTTGATCAATGAGTTGAAGGTTGATAAGTTAGCATTGATTAGGGAGATTTAACCTTCCTTGATTCAAATCTAATTCATCTTGATCAATTGATCAAGTGAATGGCTTTGCATTAAGGATAGGTTGTCTTTTAAATCATGCAAAAGGCTTAAACCAATACAAGATCAATTCTCATTTTCTTTTTGGCATGGCAAGTTGTTGGGACTTGATTCACTAATCAAGACTCCTAACTTGTGTTTGTTGCCTATATTATTCTTGACCGACCTCATATAGTTGTGACTTCTACATAAGTCCAATTACGATTGCTTAACATAGCGCTAAATTTGCCTTATGGCACACTAACTACTAACACTAACTATTGACAATTAACATTTACCTTATGCAATTTACTTTATGCAATTTACTTTAATGCAATTTACTATTCTTGCACATATTATTCATTTTCTTTTCTCTTTGCTCACTTGAGCACATGTTTATGTTAATACCATTTGCCTTTTGCTCACTTGAGCACATAATTGTGTATATATTATTTTGCTTGTGTTTTGTTTTGATTGTGGTGAACCAAATGCAAAGAAATGGACTTAGCTTTTAGGACTTTCCCTATGCAAAGAAATGGAGAATTGGACTTAGTTTCTAGGACCTTCCTTATGCAAAATTGGAGTAAAAGGATCTTAATGGTGAAGATGAATTAGAAGAACCAAATCTCTAAACTCATTCTTGTCCATTCTTGTTTTACTTCATGGAACTTTTGATGTGTGTGCTTTGCTAGGAGTTTCCATTTGAGCTTAATTGGAGGACCATTGCCATGTTCATCTAAGTGGAAGATACAAGACACATTGAGGATCTTCTATGAGACTTGTTTGATTGCTTATACTTTGTGATTGCCTTGTTCCAAAGGATGTGAGCTACTTGGATCATCAATATGATCTCAAGAGAGGAACTCCTAGTGTGGTTTCATTTCTTATCCCTCATCTTTTTGCTTTGTTTAGGACCTAGCCTTTCTTCTTCTTCCCTCCACTCTAACCCAAGCCAAAACTTTTGTGCAAACATTTAACATTTGTTTTAAACATTAGAAACCTAAGCCTTATGCTTTTGATTTTCAAACTTTCTTTTTATAACACTTATTTTGAATTGAACCTTTTAAGTCAACTTTGACCATTTTGTATATACTTCTAATTGGTAAATATAACACATTCAAATGTGCTTTTTGTGGTTCCAATGGCCACTTCTTAATCAAAATCTTTCATAACCTTTAGCTATTAGGTTTGAGTTATCTTGGTGGTAGATGTAATACTCACCTATATCCTTAGTGATGGACAATGAGTCTTTCATGCTTATTATAGGGTTAACCCCTCACTAGCATGTTGAAGTTATCCTCACATGGTGGATTTGTGGTTTGGTTGAGTTTTCTCCCTTGGATAACAAAAGACCTTAAGGCTTTTGGATCCCTCAATTCACCAACTCATTTTTTGAAATTTTTTACCCCGAACTACGAGGTTTTGTTCGTAATCTTTTTATAAGATGGTACGTAGGCAATGGGTTTATCCATCCAAACACAAAATGTAAATAACTTGTATATTCTCCTCTCATCTCTTCAATCATGTTTGCACAAATAAATTTTCACAAAATACCAACCTTACAACAAATGTGAAAAGGGCTCCCTAGGAGTACCTAGGATGTTTTGGGTGCCTAACACCTTCCCATTGCATAACCAACCCCCTTACCTAGATCTCTGTTTCTTTTACTAGTTTTTGTTAAAACATTTAGGTTTTTGTTCGCTTTCTAACCATTCCTTTGGATAAATAGAAGTGCGGTGGCGACTCGACTTGTATGGTTTACCTTGGATTAAGTCAATATCTCTAATGGTAACGAATACCCCGCTACACCGCGGATGCCCTTTTAAACAGAATAAGGGTTTCACTAATAATTCAAACTGGGCCGGAAAACCTAAATTCGGCCCAACAAATGGCCCAAAAGAAAATATTTCCTAAAGTACGAAACTTCAACGAATTATTTGAGACGTCTGAACTCCGAATCAGCTTCTGACTTCTACATGAAAGTCGTAGCTCTTTCTCTTATCTTTCCAACGACTGGTAGCACGCCTCGATCTGATACTCTTAGCTCCAGTTATGAATTTATTCGTACAGAATGCTAATGCTGAAAATAAACTGCGAAAAACAAATAAGTGTAAAAATAAGATAAATTATAAAAACACATTAAAAGGGAAAAATAACCAAACTAAAACATGGAAATGCATAACTATAAATATAGAAGAATGTGCATCAAAATGCACTGATCAGCTGTCAATCGATTGAAAGTTAGCATCAATCGATTGATCCTTTGCATTCTTTGAAAAACAAAAAAAGTGAGATAGACCAATCGATTGGGCCTCCCTAACCAATCGATTGGCTCATGCCTAAACCTTCAAATTTCATTTCTTTGATGTTCCTAAATGTATTGCATCAACTATTAATCAATTATCATGTTATACTTGTATTGAATCAATATTAAATGTGAGAATTACCTATTGAATCAAGTGAGTTAACCTAGTGATTATTTTAGGCTATAAGCTAGACTAATAACTTAGATAACATTAGAAAGCGACATTCGTTTGTACGTTACCTATGTGAAGGTCGTGAATGAATGGTTGATATAGTTGAGAGTTAGACGCTTTGTATGGAACATGTGTTGTGGTTGTATGATGTTGGTGAATGAAGTCAGAAGTGATTGATGAATCTAGTTATGTTTTATGGAACTGATCACGTATTTAGAAGGTTTTACTCTTGATGGTGTACATCCCTATTTGAGATGCTTAGATGAGTAAGCAATGGGATGTGACTCCAATGATTCGTGCCTCAATTGGGTTTGAGCCCCAACCATGGCGGACGTGGGGGATAGGTGGACACCAAAGTGGGTTAGAGGCCCATATGGTGAAAGATACCCTAAGTGGGTTAGAGTCCCATACAGGTGACAGTCGCTTGGATTGAGTTTGGAACTCATAGAGGACCCGATATCCACCGTGAAAGTCGAATCATATGAGCATGCATGAACTGAGATTGCCTTAGACGTAGGTCCGCTCAGGGATTGATGTTTCGTGAATATGAATAGTGACTTATTTGAGTTTTGAGAACCCAGGAGCATGTTGCCATACATTAGGAGGCTTTTCCCCATCGCTTAAGTCTTTCTTCCCTTGTTGACTCAAGTTGGATATTGATTAGAAAACCTTGTAGAGACGAGTGAACCCATAAGATAGGGAACCCACTGGGATTATTATCTCATCCTATCTTGTTGATTATTTTTCAGGTAGTTTCGATCAGGCGAAGGGTAAGGACAAGATAGAGTGATATCTTGCTTACCTGATGTTTGGATGGCTTTCTACTATGTAGATATTTTTGAGATCATTCTACAATGATCTAGTTCCTAGTTTTATTTTGGGAACCTTTGTGTATATTTAGTGCCATGTAGTGTTTTCTTTTGGGCATGTAATATGTACATTGTTGCCGCTAGGCACTTATGTATTCAGTACCAGTATTACACTATGTATAATATGTATTCTAGACATGTATTATATGCGGGTGTTACAGTTTCATTAATAGAAGATGAAGTGTGGAGGCGAAATGAGTTAGGTTTATTTCAAAAGTGAATAAACATATAGCTTTTATAGACAAAATTGACTAACTCCCCACGGTTGATAAAACGGACTGAGGTGAAAAGTTATTCAACTTCTTCTTTATTTTAAATTAAAATAAAATATATTTTTTCACGATTGGTAAAACTGACTGAGGTAAAAAGTTGTTCCACTTTTTTTTAAATTAAAAAAATTACATAAACAAACTTGTAATACGATTCCCTTCAAAACAGAGCAATGCCTTTGCAAAAACTCATTTTGATAAATGTACGAAGCACCATGTATTCACTAACCTAAATCATATCTTCTCCAACTTGTACGAAGCAAGGAAAGGAAACACAAAACTCATTTATTTAACTTCTACGTCACATTTCCAATACGTTAAACATTTTCACCATTCATGTTACATTCACTACACCAAATAAAACATTTAATAGTGTTTTTTTCCAGGTTTTAATAGCTCATTTAAACGCTATAAAATTCCCCGATATTATATGTTAAGATATTAAAAGACAACACTTTAATATCGCTTTCCATTAAAATGGTGTCATAGCCTAGTTTGCATTGATTTATACGATTTCAAAATTGGATTTAAGAACATTTTAATGAAAAGCGCTATTATAGACAAAATATATAATAGCGCTTTTCAAGAAAAGCTCTATTAAACGACCTTGTTTTCATTTTGAGTACTAACAACACCAAAGAAAATGATTTTACAATGTTTCAGCAAAAATAAAATATGAATTCTTCTCAAGATTCAAATATTTACAAAGTACAAATATTAATAGAACATAACTAGAAACTACATAATCAATCAATTAGTGTCGATCGGAAATTTAATTACAATTTAGAGATATAATTCAAGTGTTCTTAGTCTTGTGGCATCATCTTTTGTGCTTAGGCATAACTTGTAGACCCATGGCTACGGCCTAAATGACAAGAAAAAAATGTTAAAGTAAGATGATATAATTGAAGAGAATTTCAACAGACGGTTGTTCATTGAAGGCAAAGGTGAGGGTTAGCGTGACAAATTCTAAGTTTGAACAGAGTAAGGGTGAGGGTGGGAGAAGTTCGATGAGGGTGAGAGAGTGAGAGAGTTGAACTACAACAAAATTTAAAAACTAAAATGTTAATGTAAGGGTGTAAGCGGATCAGAAAAAACCAATTAAATTGACAATCCAAACCAAACTAAACCGAGTCGAAAAAAATCCGATTGTTTCTCATTCGGTTCAAAAACCAAATCAAGCTAATGAAAATCGATGTGGTTTGGTTCGACTCTCAGTTTTAATTTTTAGGAATCGACAAATCGATGAGTCGAACCAATGATATAATTATGCTCTAAATCTTTTATTCCACCCATCATTAAGCCCAAATTTTATATCGGTCAAATTATTCTCCATCTTTGTTTACGTTTAATTCATTTTAGAAAAACACGAATATAGAACCAAACTCTCAAACATAGAAAGTAAAAACAATATAAGTCACGAATTTTTTTTATTCATTGAGTTGCTGCTCTCACCTCCTTCCACCACTATTTTTCTCTATCGTCGTTATGTTATTATTGTCTTTTTCGTGTTAAAGTTCTCTGTGTTAGTTCTCATATTTTTTTTTTTAAATTATTTCTTCTTCAATGAAATTTCTTCTAATTTTGTTACAAAATATGTATATTATTTTATCTATAAATTCATTGTAACCGTTGTGAAATATTATCCCCTCAATTAAAAGTAACAACCGTGGGGAAAAATTCACGCGCCTAAACACCAAAATGATTTTATTGAGAAACGAACTCATGATCAAACAACTTTTAACCTCAGTTAGCAGGTTCAATCATGAGAAAAAGTGCATGCTATTCATTTTTTTACCTCCGCCATTAGTTCAAAGGAAAAAATAGCGCATATTCTATGACACCCTTGTAACCACAGACAATCAACCAGGGCAAACCATTTAGTCAACCGAGATGATATATAATTTTATAGCAATGATAAAAATTAAACCAAAAAGAATACAATAGCACTAACGTCATAAATACAATAATTAGAACAAAACAATATCACTAATAATAAATACAACTCATAATCAAGTTTTAGATTTTAGCAAAGTATTCATCCGGAAATAAAGAACATTAAATAATTTCTTATTTCCAAAACCATCAAATTGTTTTACAGAACATCAAAATACAATTTTTTAGACATGAAATCTATAAGTTAACATGTGGTTTTAAAATAAAAATATAAATTTTGAAGTAAGTTAAAAAAAATTACAAATGAAAGTATAAAGTTATTTTTACAGGTGTGTGGGATTAAAAATAAGGTAATATAGATGAATTGGATATATGTCATTGTTATATTGTTTATTTTCTTACTATCACTTTAAAGTACAAATTAAAATCGTAAATACAAGGTTCATGAAATCAGAAAACAAAAAAAAAATGTTTGAACAATAAATAAATGCTATTTGAGAAGATAAATTTTATCATAATATATTATTCATTTATTTTTTATTGATACTTTTCCATTTAACATATCTTAAGATCTTTAATCCTCATATACAATACGGAAAAACAGATTGATGCATTTAACAATTTGTGGATGATATATATCTCTAGGACACTCTTCATCAACTTCACATTCGTAAGGAAGTAACTTATATCTTTCTGAAATGAAAAGAGATTATAAAGTAATATTAGAAAACTTAATAAAATATTATATACAAACCTGAAAGTTTAAAATAAATTAGAAAAAAAATATATAAATAAAGTGGTTTACCAACAGCATGTGATGTTGTAACAAATAATAAAACATAAAAAAAACCAAATATAAAATAACTTGAGAAAAAGTATTTTAGAAAATTATAATCATAATTAAATGTCTCTTAATTTTATAAATGTGTTGTGTTTGTCCCTTCAAGCTACCTAAGAAGGATGTTACATAATAATAATAATAATAATAATAATAATAATAATAATAATAATAATAATAATAATAATAATAATAATAATAATAATAATAATAATTATTATTATTATTATTATTATTATATTTAATGATTCAAGAAACTTTTTTGTTCCATGCATGATCATGGATAGACACTTTGAAATATCCTTGTGTAACTTTGAGTCATGTATAAGTTTAATGACCTAATATGTGTTCAAAATGTTAAGTAATAACGAGATAATGACAATTAGCTTCACTACTTCTTTAGCATGCCAATCAAAATTAAGACGGATATGATGATTAAGAGAATGTAATATTATAAAACGGGTATTTGATTATGGTATTGTAGATATATTGGAGGATTTGAATACCATATTTGATTATGGTATTGTAGATATACAAGTAGAATATGTTTTAATGAATATTCTAAAAAGGTCAATACTATATGAAATTTTTTTAATGATGCATTGATGGATGAAGAACGCTATCCACAGATGAAAAAACAATAGTTCGCTGTAAGAAATTAATGAAATTTTGATGCAAGATATTCTTAATGCGAAAAAAATCATCTCAACAAATGCCACGATGCAGATGATTACACAAAAAAATCAAATAAGTGAAATGATCTAGATGACAATACAATGTTGATATGAATGAGATATATTATACACACATAACAAACATATAATACATACACAAAATACATCAAACAAAGAATTATCAACAAATATTTAAAGGCACACTAATAGAAGGTGGAGGAGCGTAGAACGATGATACAAATTTGATGATTTAGGCTCTAATTGTTGCACAAGTAATGGTTAGTATAAAAAACTTAAGTAAAAGGACAATACGATCAAAACAATATATAATTGAATATGTCTTTATTTTCACGTTTGGAGAGATATTCTCAGACACTCCTGTAGGTGTTTAATTGGCTGCATTGTATGGTAAAACACTAGCTGGATTCTAATGTCTTGACTGATGTCATGACATGGTGTGAAGGTGTGACTGCATTGTAGGTTAGAATATCTAACTGTACTCTGATGTCTTGACTGATGTCATGACACACTTGAGTAGTTTACTGCAGGATTAGCTAATACAGGATTTGTTGAATGTCAAATTGGATGTGGTGACATTCATCCCTGTCAGCAAATACTGAGGAATAGAACAATTGGTGTTCTGTCAGAACTCAGTGTTTAGTTCCGGTCTGGTTATCAAGGAAATACCAGACCTGGCATAAAGCCTACTGTCTGAATGTCAAACTGGATGTTATGACATTCATCATTGACAGCATATACTGAACAATAAACAGAGTGGAGTTCTGCTACACTTCAGTATGTTTCTTAGTCTGTTCTTCAAGAATAAAACATAACTGACTTAAGGCTAAATGTGTAAATGTCAAATTGGATGCTTTGACATTTATTATTGTAAGCTGCTACTGTAGAATGGACAGTTTGGTCCTGTACAGTTCAGCAAATGAGGTACAGTCTGTTTTCAGGAAAAACAGACTTAGCATATGGTCCTTGATGTCAAGCTGAATGTTGTGACATTCATTCCTGACAGCATATGCTATATTGTAGGTTGTTTAGTTTTCTGTTTCAGCTTTTTCTCAGGCTATTCTTCAGGGATTCAACAGCTGAGAGAAAATCCAGGAAAACAACAACCAAGCTACATTTAATGAACCTAACAAATAGCCTATTTGTTAGTAACCTAGATGTGGAATTTAGGGGAACTCGCGTGACCTTAAATTCAGGAGAATACAAGTGCAAAGGCCCAAGTACTGCAATATAAAAGGAAGTCGTTCCTTCATTCAGAACTGGGGATTTTTAAGGCGTGAAGATTTAGTGTGTCCATCATACTTCACTGCTGTATTTTTGTGAGTCTTGTATTAGACATATCTTGTAAACCAAGTTGTTATCACGTAGATGATTGCTTTGGTGTAGGGTGTTCATTGAGTTGTAAGTGTTGTGTCACTCTAAGCTTTTAAGCGTGAGTGTTGTGTATCTTGATTAAAGCTGTTAAGCACAATCAAGAGTTGTTTGAAGTGTGACTTCAATATTGATTAAAGGTAGTAATCACTGAGGTGATTGAGGGGGAGTGAGTAGGAACTCTAATCTTAGAGTAAGATTGAAATTGCATTGGGTAGGGATTAAGTGAAGAGTTGTAAACGGCTGAGTTTAGCTTTGAATTAATACTACTGGTAGTGGATTTCCTCACGGGCTTGGTAGCCCCCAGATGTAGGTCATGTTGGACTGAACTGGGTAAACAATTACTTGTGTTATTTACTGCACTTACTCTTAAGTTCTGCATAATTCTTGTCTGTGCAGAATTGGATGTCATAACAACTGGTGTGACATCGAAAGTCTGATAACTAGAATTTCAACTCCTTAATAAAATAAAAAATGAAGTGGAATGACACATGCTTTGATTATCTTTACTTGTGTCTTCCCGCCCAATAATGACTAATTACTTCATTGCTTGAACTTATGCATCGACAAACTTAGATAACTTATTCAAAATTTCACAATAATTTGGATCACTAATAAAAACTTATTATTTTGAGTTTATCATATACTTGTTGAACAATTAAAGAACACACCAACATATTCATAGAAACTATCTTCATCTTCCTTCACAATGACCTTGGAAGAATAATTCTTCAAGGAGATGCTTCTACTTTCTTCTAACAATCTTTTTCCCTTTTTTATTTTATTTAGATACTTTAAGCTTCATGATAAATCAGTTTTCCAAACAAAATTAAAATATTTAAAGTCTTCAAGTCTTGTGGCTAGGTGGTTATTCATGCACATAAACCTTAACACCTTGTCAGCCCAATCCATTAAGATAAAGTCATATTAAAATTCTAACTGATGATTATGTTAGTATAATGATATTAAATTTATTCATATAACTCAAATTTGAATATGGAAGCTCTATTGAACACACACTTTGGATCGTTCTATCCCGTATTCTCAACTTCTGAGGTTGCAGAACCTAATCAAAAGACTAGCTCCGATACTACTTATTAGTGGAGGATATGGGGATCAAATGTTATTGAGTGGAGGGGGTTTAATAAACTGTTTCCCTAAAACCATTTTCAAAAACATTTCCTTTTATAAAATCAGAGTTTTACCATGAGATTCCCAAATTACACGCTTTGAGGCCAAATTTTCATATCATGGGAGCATATTGCAAACTGAAGCAAAAGATAGCGGCACCTTTATAAAACATACGATTAAATTGATATTACAATTAACTAAGATAATCAGTAATCACAACAACTGAGAAATATGAAGTTGCTTAAACAAGCAATTCAACAATGATCATAAATCATTTTTCACACACAACTAAAATTGATTTTTTAACTAATCGAATGATCAATCTAACAACAACAAAGTTTAGAAAAAATAAAATATGAATTCTTCTCAAGATTCAAATATTTACAAAATACAAATATTAATAGAACATAACTAGAAACTACACTATCAAGCAATTAGTGTCGATCGGAAATTTAATTACAATTTAGAGATATAATTCAAGTGTTCTTAGTCTTGTGGAATCATCTTTTGTGCTTAGGCATGACTTGTAAACCCATGGTTACGACCTAAATGACAAGGAAAAAACGTTAAAGTAAGATGATATAATTGAAGAGAATTTCAACGGACGGTTGTTCATTGAAGGCAAAGGTGAGGGTTAGCGTGACAAATTCTAAGTTTGAACAGAGTAAGGGTGAGGGTGGGACAAGTTCGATGAGGGTGAGAGAGTGAGAGAGTTGAACTATAACAAAATTTAAAAACTAAAATGTTAATGTAAGGGTGTAAGGGGATCAGAAAAAATCAATTAAATTGACAATCTAAACCAAACCAAACCGAATAAAAAAAATCCGATTGTTTCTCATTCGATTCAAAAACCAAATCAAGCCAATGAAAATCGATGTGGTTTGGTTCGATTCCCAGTTTTAATTTTTAGGAACCGACAAATTGATGAGTCGAACCAATGATATAATTATGCTTTAAATCTTTTATTCCACCCATCATTAAGCCCAAATTTTATATCGGTCAAATTATTCTCCATCTTTGTTTACATTTAATTCATTTTAGAAAAACATGAATATAGAACCAAACTCTTAAACATAGAAAGTAAAAACAATATAAGTCATAAAATTTCTCTCGCCTCCTTCCACCACTATTTTTCTCTACCGTCGTTATGTTATTATTGTCTTCTTCGTGTTAAAGTTCTTTGTGTTAGTTCTCATATTTTTTTAAAAAAAAATTGTTTCTTCTTCAACAAAATTTCTTCTAGTATTGTTACAAAATATGTATATTATTTTATCTATAAATTCATTCTAACCGTTGTGAAATATTATCCCCTCGATTAAAAGTAACAACCGTGGGGAAAAATCCACGCGCCTAAATACCAAAATGATTTTATTGAGAAACGAACTCATGATCAAACAACTTTTCACCTCAGTTAGCAGGTTCAATCATGAGAAAAAATGCATGCTATTCATTTTTTTACCTCCGCCATTAGTTCAAAGGAAAAAATAGCGCATATTCTATGACACCCTTGTAACCACAGACAATCATACAGGACAAACCATTTAGTCAACCGAGATGATATATAATTTTATAGCAATGATAAAAATTAAACCAAAAAGAATACAATAGCACTATCGTCATAAATACAATAATTAGAACAAAACAATATCACTAATAATAAATACAACTCATAGTCAAATTTTAGATTTTAGCAAAGTATTCATCCGGACATAAAGAACATTAAACAATTTCTTGTTTCCAAAACCATCAAATTGTTTTAGAGAACATCAAAATATAAATTTTTAGACATGAAATCTATAAGTTAACATGTGGTTTTAACATAAAAATATAGATTTTGAAGTAAGTTAAAAAAAATTACAAATGAAAATATAAAGTTATTTTTACAGGTGTGTGGGATTAAAAATAAGGTAATATAGATGAATTGGATATATGTCATTGTTATATTGTTTATTTTCTTACTATCATTTTAAAGTACAAATAAAAATCGTAAATACAAGGTTCATGAAATCAGAAAACAAAAAATAAATGTTTGAACAATAAATAAATGCTATTTGAGAAGATAAATTTTATCATAATATATTATTCATTTATTTTTTATTGATACTTTTCCATTTAACATATCTTAAGATCTTTAATCCTGGTATACAATACGGCAAAACAGATTGATGCATTTAACAATTTGTGGATGATATATATAGCTAGGACAGTCTTTATCAACTCTACATTCGTAAGGAAGTAACTTATATCTTTCTGAAATGAAAAGAGATTATAAAGTAATATTAGAAAACTTAATAAAATATTATATACAAACTTGAAAGTTTAAAATAAATTAGAAAAAATATATATAAATAAAGTGGTTTACCAACAGCATATGATGTTGTAACAAATAATAAAACATAAAAAAACCAAATATAAAATAACTTGAGAATTTCAGTCATTTTAAACTTTACTTTACTTGTAAAATATAGAGCATAGTTTGATCTTTTTATAGCATGTAATGTTCAGATTCTTAAATATTTATTTAATTTTAGTTTTATCCCTTACGAAGTTGTAAAAGTATTTTAGAAAATTATAATCATAATTAAATGTCTCTTAATTTTATAAATGTGTTGTGTTTGTCCCTTCAAGCTACCTAAGAAGGAGGTTACATAATAAAAAATAAAATAATAATAATAATAATAATAATAATAATAATAATAATAATTATTATTATTATTATTATTACTAATATTAATATTATTATAACTATAATGTTTAATGATTCAAGAAACTTTTTTGTTCCATGCATGATCATGGATAGACACTTCGAAATATCCTTGTGTAACTTTGAGTCATGTATAAGTTTAATGACCTAATATGTGTTCAAAATGTTAAGTAATAACGAGATAATGACAATTAGCTTCACTACTTCTTTAGCATGCCAATTAAAATTAAGATGGATATGATGATTAAGAGAATGTAATATTATAAAACGGGTATTTGATTATGGTATTGTAGATATATTGGAGGATTTGAATACCATATTTGATTATGGTATTGTAGATACACAAGTAGAATATGTTTTAATGAATATTCTAAAAAGGTTAATACTATATGTAATTTTTTTAATGATGCATTGATGGATGAAGAACGCTATCCACAGATGAAAAAACAATAGTTCGCTGTAAGAAATTAATGAAATTTTGATGCAAGATATTCTTAATGAGAAATATGATGTAATAACTCGTATAATATATATCTAGAATAATATCATACAAGTGTTAAATTTTGGTACTGTCACAACATAAGTGCCTAATGGCATTAATATATACACATGTCCAAACTAAAAACATCAATGGAACATGTTATACAATAATGCCAAAAAAATAAAATCTAAGAACTATGTGCAATATCTGCATTGCACACAATTCCACAGCGGAAGATCATGCTAAACAGCAACCCTTGAAACATCCATAACAGCTTCTCTTAGATTCAACCTGTAAAGAATTACCTGAAAAATAACAACAATGATGGGATGAGATAATAATCTCAGTGAGTTCTCCTATCCTATGGGTCCACTCGACTCTACAGGGTTTCTAATCAATATTCAGCTCATAACCAACTCAAGTCAACAAGGGAACGAAGACTTGAGCGATGGGGAAACTATCTCGCAATTGTATGGCAACATGCATCTGAGTTCTCATAACTCAACCACGGTCATTATTCAGATCACGAAACATCAATTCCCGACCGGACCTACGTCTAGGCCAAGGCTTGGTTCATGCATGTCCGTATGATTCGACTTTCGCGGTGGATATCCGGTTCCCCTATGGGACTTAAACCCACTTTTAAGAACCATCACTTGTATAGGACTCTAACCCACCTAGGGTATCTTTCACCGTATGGGACTCTAACCCACATAGGTGTCCACCTTTCCCCCATGTCCGCCATGGTTGGGGCTCAAACCCAATTGAGGCTCGAATCATTGGTCCCACATCCCAATGCTTACTCATCTAAGCATACCAATAGAGATGTGTACCACCACAGAAAAACACACATTCTGAATACATGATCGGTTCCACCAAACATTGGTTCCACGAACCATAACAAATTCATCAATCATAGGTGACTTCATTCACCATAATACACAAATAATAATATGGCATGTTCCATACAATGCGTCTCATTCTCAATCATGGTAACAATTCGTCCACGACCTCACATAAGCGTCGTACGAATGAATACCGTATTCTCATACATATATCACACATATTTCATAACCTAGATTATCTTACTAAGTTATTAATCATTTTATCCTCCTAGGTTTCCTCACTTGCCTTTGGTAAAGGTTTTTAATCATGTTATTTCACAATCAAACATATCAACCATGTTTAACACCCATCATAAATATAATTCATTTAATTTGTAAGACACATAATATATTATAATATGATATCATAATAATAGCCTTTTTCATTATCTTACTAATGCATCCGTCTGCATCCAAAACGGAGTTATAATGCTCAATTAATTCATTAATCTATCTTAATCAAGATTTAGATTAATATTTATTCATTGCATAAGTATTCAACAACAACCTCTCTAGCTATAAAAGCAGGCGCAGATCTATGAATAGGAGATGTTGTGCGAGTATCTACAGGACCCAAATTATCTAGGGTTGCTCCGCCGACTGGAACACTTAGAGCAGCTCCTGTGTCAATCACTTCCATTCCTCTCTTTAGACCATCTGTGCACTCATAGCTACAACTCTAATTCGATTATTTCCTAATAATTGTTGTACTTCACAAGTTACGTTAATTTGTTTGCCAACCGTATCTCGACCTTGAACTATCAGAGCGTTGTAAATATAAGGCATCTTCCCTGGTGGAAAAACTACATCGAGTACCGGACCGATTATTTGCGTGATACGCCCCAGACTTTTGTTTTCAAGTACTGAAACCTCAATATCAGAAGGGGGAGGAGTTATTGTCATATTGCAAAATATCGGTTTTTTTTTTTCAAAAAAAAAATGTTCGATAACAAAGCAAGTGGTTAATGATATTGAATAATAAATGTAAGTTAATAATCTATTTTCTTGGTACCATCCAATCAATTCAATTGTTTTAAAATTTCAATGATTGAATTTTCAAGGTCAACCCAGTCATCTAGATTATAGACAATACTATATTATCTATGGAATTAGAACCTGAACTTTGTTTATGATTCCGTTTTTCTATCTCATTGGTCCTTCTTTTTTATTTCCTCAGCATAGGATTTATACTTAGCATATCATTTTTACCAATTTTTCTTTTTATTGGGAAAATTCTGCCGATTTTTACATCTAGGATTTACATATACAACATAGATCACTGTTAAGGTCAAGAATATCTTTTTTATTATTTAGATTAGAAAATGATATTCCAAAATAAAAAAAAATAAGAGACTAAAAAAAACGGTTGGGTTGCGCCATACATATGAAAGAGTATAGAATAATGATGTATTTCCCAAATCAAATATCATGGTAAAATTTAACAATGACCCATTCGGATTCATTGATAATATTAGTTGATGGATCATTTGTAAAAAGGTTTTATTAACTCCTAAGTTATGTCGAGTAGACCTTGTTGTTGTTGTTATAATTCTTAATTCATGCGTTGTAGGGGGAGATTTATGTCACCACAAACAGAAACGAAAGCAAAGGTTGGGTTCAAAGCTGGTGTTAAAGATTATAAATTGACTTATTATACTCCTGACTATCAAACCAAAGATACTGATATCTTGGCAGCATTCCGAGTAACTCCTCAACCGGGAGTTCCGCCTGAAGAAGCAGGTGCAGCGGTAGCTGCAGAATCTTCCACTGGTACATGGACAACTGTGTGGACCGATGGACTTACGAGCCTCGATCGTTATAAAGGACGCTGCTACGAGATCGAGCCTGTTCCTAGAGAAGATAATCAATTTATTGCTTATGTAGCTTATCCCTTAGACCTTTTTGAAGAAGGTTCTGTTACTAACATGTTTACCTCCATTGTAGGTAATGTATTTGGGTTCAAGGCCTTGCATGCTCTACGTCTGGAAGATTTGCGAATCCCTTATGCTTATGTTAAAACTTTCCAAGGTCCTCCTCACGGAATCCAAGTTGAGAGAGATAAATTGAACAAGTATGGACGTCCCCTATTGGGATGTACTATTAAACCAAAATTGGGTTTATCCGCTAAGAATTACGGTAGAGCAGTTTATGAATGTCTCCGCGGGGGACTTGATTTTACCAAAGATGATGAAAATGTGAACTCCCAACCATTTATGCGTTGGAGAGACCGTTTCTTATTTTGTGCCAAAGTAATTTATAAATCACAGGCCGAAACAGGTGAAATCAAAGGACATTATTTGAATGCTACTGCGGGTACATGTGAAGAAATGCTAAAAAGAGCTGTATTTGCTAGAGAATTGGGCGTTCCTATCGTAATGCATGACTACTTAATAGGTGGATTCACTGCAAATACTACCCTGTCTCACTATTGTCGGGATAATGGTCTACTTCTTCATATCCACCGTGCAATGCATGCAGTTATCGATAGACAAAAAAATCATGGTATGCACTTTCGTGTATTAGCTAAAGCCTTACGTTTGTCTGGTGGAGATCATATTCACGCTGGTACTGTAGTAGGTAAACTTGAAGGAGAAAGGGAGATTACTTTAGGTTTTGTTGATTTACTACGTGATGATTATATTTAAAAAGATAGAAGTCGCGGTATTTATTTCACTCAGGATTGGGTTTCTTTACCAGGTGTTATCCCTGTTGCTTCAGGGGGTATTCACGTTTGGCATATGCCTGCTCTGACCGAGATATTTGGAGATGATTCTGTACTCCAATTCGGTGGAGGAACTTTAGGACACCCTTGGGGAAATGCACCTGGTGCCGTAGCGAATCGAGTAGCTCTGGAAGCATGTGTACAAGCTCGACACTTCTTTTCCTTAAATAACTCCTCTTTTATTTTCCTTATTCTCATAACATCGACACAACCTCAACTTCATCAACATGACATATCATTAAACATGCAACAACATCAACATGGTTTCACCATATGATATTAATACCATTCTAATAACAACACAACAACCAACATCATATATTATGGATTAACAACCGTAGAGTCGCAACACACCAAGGAGTTCATATATCAATCATCAATTTAACAAACATAGTAAACATCATAAAGCCCAAATTCCCAATTTCATGAAATTTCTCCCCAAAGCTACAACTAAACTAAGAACTCACCTCATGATTGATGAAGATGGTGAGAAGAAGATGACATGATGACGGTGGTGACGTTTTCATGGCTTTCTCCTCTTCTTCCTTCCTTCCTCTTCTTCTCTTCTTCCTCTCTCTCTTTTCTTCTCTTTTCCTCTTTCTCCTTCCTCTCTTTCTTTTCTTTCTGATATCTCTCTTCCTCCCTTACCTACTTCTTCTTATCTTTTTCCTTTCTTCTTTTCTTTCTTTTACCACCACACAATTATATATATATATATATATATATATATATATATATATATATATATATATATATATATATATATATATATATATATATATATTATAATATTAGGTAGTAACAAATATCCCAATTGATATTTTGTCTCCCAGTACCAATTGACCAATTATTAATGTTACCAAAAATGTCCTCTCTTGTACTTATTAATATTGGTTTGTCTCTTTATTAATAATTAATCCCTTCAGAGTTCACTGGTTACTCTATTGGTCCAAATTGACAACATTTAGAGCACAAAGGAGCTCTAATTGTTACAACTAACAAAAGATATAGTACACAGGTACTCAATTGATCTCAACTGACAACTAATTGAGCATTTAAGGGAATATGGGATATTACATATGAAGTTGCTTAAACAAGCAATTCAACAATGATCATAAATCATTTTTCACACACAACTAAAATTGATTTTTTAACTAATCGAATGATCAATCTAACAACAACAAAGTTTAGAAAAAATAAAATATGAATTCTTCTCAAGATTCAAATATTTACAAAATACAAATATTAATAGAACATAACTAGAAACTACATTATCAATCAATTAGGGTCCATCGGAAATTTAATTACAATTTAGAGATATAATTCAAGTGTTCTTAGTCTTGTGGAATCATCTTTTGTGCTTAGGCATGACTTGTAAACCCATGGTTACGACCTAAATGACAAGGAAAAAATGTTAATGTAAGATGATATAATTGAAGAGAATATCAACGGACGGTTGTTCATTAAAGGCAAAGGTGAGGGTTAGCGTGACAAATTCTAAGTTTGAACAGAGTAAGGGTGAGGGTCGGACAAGTTCGATGAGGGTGAGAGAGTGAGAGAGTTGAACTACAAAAAAATTTAAAAAACTAAAATGTTAATGTAAGGGTGTAAGCGGATCAGAAAAAACCAATTAAATTGACAATCCAAACCAAACCAAACCGAATCGAAAAAAATCCGATTGTTTCTCATTCGGTTCAAAAACCAAACCAAGCCAATGAAAATCGATGTGGTTTGGTTCGATTCTCAGTTTTAATTTTTAGGAACCGACAAATCGATGAGTCGAACCAATGATATAATTATGCTCTAAATCTTTTATTCCACCCATCATTAAGCCCAAATTTTATATCGGTCAAATTATTCTCCATCTTTGTTTACGTTTAATTCATTTTAGAAAAACACGAATATAGAACCAAACTCTCAAACATAGAAAGTAAAAACAATATAAGTCACAAAATTTCTCTCGCCTCCTTCCACCACTATTTTTCTCTACCGTCGTTGTGTTATTATTGTCTTCTTCGTGTTAAAGTTCTCTGTGTTAGTTCTCATATTTTTTTTTAAAAAAGTGTTTCTTCTTCAACAAAATTTCTTCTAGTATTGTTACAAAATATGTATATTATTTTATCTATAAATTTATTGTAACCGTTGTGAAATATTATCCCCTCAATTAAAAGTAACAACCGTGGGGAAAAATCCACGCGCCTAAATACCAAAATGATTTTATTGAGAAACGAACTCATGATCAAACAACTTTTCACCTCAGTTAGCAAGTTCAATCATGAGAAAAAATGCATGCTATTCATTTTTTTACCTCCGCCATTAGTTCAAAGGAAAAAATAGCGCATATTCTATGACACTCTTGTAACCACAGACAATCATACAGGACAAACCATTTAGTCAACCGAGATGATATATAATTTTATAGCAATGATAAAAATAAAACCAAAAAGAATACAATAGCACTATCGTCATAAATACAATAATTAGAACAAAACAATATCACTAATAATAAATACAACTCATAGTCAAATTTTAGATTTTAGCAAAGTATTCATCCGGAAATAAAGAACATTAAATAATTTCTTGTTTCCAAAACCATCACATTGTTTTAGAGAACATCAAAATATAAATTTTTAGATATGAAATCTATAAGTTAACATGTGGTTTTAACATAAAAATATAGATTTTGAAGTAAGTTAAAAAAAATTACAAATGAAAATATAAAGTTATTTTTACAGGTGTGTGGGATTAAAACTAAGGTAATATAGATGAATTGGATATATGTCATTGTTATATTGTTTATTTTCTTACTATCATTTTAAAGTACAAATTAAAATCGTAAATACAAGGTTCATGAAATCAGAAAACAAAAAAAAATGTTTGAACAATAAATAAATGCTATTTGAGAAGATAAATTTTATCATAATATATTATTCATTTATTTTTTATTGATACTTTTCCATTTAACATATATTAAGATCTTTAATCCTGGTATACAATACGGCAAAACAGATTGATGCATTTAACAATTTGTGGATGATATATATAGCTAGGACAGTCTTTATCAACTCTACATTCGTAAGGAAGTAACTTATATCTTTCTGAAATGAAAAGAGATTATAAAGTAATATTAGAAAACTTAATAAAATATTATATACAAACTTGAAAGTTTAAAATAAATTAGAAAAAAAATATATAAATAAAGTGGTTTACCAACAGCATGTGATGTTGTAACAAATAATGAAACATAAAAAAACCAAATATAAAATAACTTGAGAATTTCAGCCATTTTAAACTTTACTTTACTTGTAAAATATATAGCATAGTTTGATCTTTTTGATAGAATGTAATGTTCAGATTCTTAAATATTTATTTAATTTTAGTTTTATCCCTTACGAAGTTGTAAAAGTATTTTAGAAAATTATAATCATAATTAAATGTCTCTTAATTTTACAAATGTGTTGTGTTTGTCCCTTCAAGCTACCTAAGAAGGAGGTTACATAATAAAAATAATAATAATAATAATAATAATAATAATAATTATTATTATTATTATTATTATTATTATTATATTTAATGATTCAAGAAACTTTTTTGTTCCATGCATGATCATGGATAGACACTTTGAAATATCCTTGTGTAACTTTGAGTCATGTATAAGTTTAATGACCTAATATGTGTTCAAAATGTTAAGTAATAACGAGCTAATGACAATTAGCTTCACTACTTCTTTAGCATGCCAATCAAAATTAAGACGGATATGATGATTAAGAGAATGTAATATTATAAAACGGGTATTTCATTATGGTATTGTAGATATATTGGAGGATTTGAATACCATATTTGATTATGGTATTGTAGATATACAAGTAGAATATGTTTTAATGAATATTCTAAAAAGGTTAATATTATATGAAATTTTTTTAATGATGCATTGATGGATGAAGAACGCTATCCACAGATGAAAAAACAATAGTTCGCTGTAAGAAATTAATGAAACTTTGATGCAAGATATTCTTAATGCGAAAAAAAATCATCTCAACAAATGTCACGATGCAGATGATTACACAAAAAAATCAGATAACTGAAATGATCTAGATGACAATACAATGTAGATATGAATGAGATATATTATGCACACATAACAAACATATAATACATACACAAAATACATCAAACAAAGAAATATCAACAAATAATTAAAGGCACACTAATAGAAGGTGGAGGAGCGTAGAACGATCATACAAATTTGATGATTTAGGCTCTAATTGTTGCACAAGTAATGGTTAGTATAAAAAACTTAAGTAAAAGGACAATACGATCAAAACAATATAGAATTGAATATGTCTTTATTTTCACGTTTAGAGAGATATTCTCAGACACTCCTTAATAAAATAAAAAATGAAGTGGAATGACACATGCTTTGATTATCTTTACTTGTGTCTTCCCGCCCAATAATGACTAATTACTTCATTGCTTGAACTTATGCATCGACAAACTTAGATTACTTATTCAAAATTTCACAATAATTTGGATCACTAATAAAAACATATTATTTTGAGTCTTATCATATACTTGTTGAACAATTAAAGAACACACCAACATATTCATAGAAACTATCTTCATCTTCCTTCACAATGACCTTGGAAGAATAATTCTTCAAGGAGATGCTTCTACTTTCTTCTAACAATCTTTTTCCCTTTTTTATTTTATTTAGATACTTTAAGCTTCATGATAAATCAGTTTTCCAAACAAAATTAAAATATTTAAAGTCTTCAAGTCTTGTGGCTAGGTGGGTATTCATGCACATAAACCTTAACACCTTGTCAGCCCAATCCATTAAGATAAAGTCATATTGAAATTCTAACTGATGATTATGTTAGTATAATGATATTAAATTTATTCATATAACTCAAATTTGAATATGGAAGCTCTATTGAACACACACTTTGGATCGTTCTATCCCGTATTCTCAACTTCTGAGGTTGCAGAACCTAATCAAAAGACTAGCTCTGATACTACTTATTAGTGGAGGATATGGGGATCAAATGTTATTGAGTGGAGGGGGTTTAATAGACTGTTTCCCTAAAACCATTTTCAAAAACATTTCCTTTTAAAAAATCAGAGTTTTACCATGAGATTCACAAGTTACACGCTCTGAGGCCAAATTTTCATATCATGGGAGCATATTGCAAACTGAAGCAAAAGATAGCGGCACCTTTATAAAACATATGATTAAATTGATATTACAATTAACTAAGATAATCAGTAATCACAACAACTGAGAAATATGAAGTTGCTTAAACAAGCAATTCAACAATGATCATAAATCATTTTTCACACACAACTAAAATTGATTTTTTAACTAATCGAATGATCAATCTAACAACAACAAAGTTTAGAAAAAATAAAATATGAATTCTTCTCAAGATTCAAATATTTACAAAATACAAATATTAATAGAACATAACTAGAAACTACATTATCAAGCAATTAGTGTCGATCGGAAATTTAATTACAATTTAGAGATATAATTCAAGTGTTCTTCGTCTTGTGGAATCATCTTTTGTGCTTAGGCATGACTTGTAAACCCATGGTTACGACCTAAATGACAAGGAAAAAACGTTAAAGTAAGATGATATGATTGAAGAGAATTTCAACGGACGGTTGTTCATTGAAGTCAAAGGTGAGGGTTAGCGTGACAAATTCTAAGTTTGAACAGAGTAAGGCTGAGGGTGGGACAAGTTCGATGAGGGTAAGAGAGTGAGAGAGTTGAACTACAACAAAATTTAAAAACTAAAATGTTAATGTAAGGGTGTAAGCGGATGAGAAAAAAATCAATTAAATTGACAATCCAAACCAAACCGAATAAAAAAAATCCGATTGTTTTTCATTCGGTTCAAAAACCAATTCAAGCCAATGAAAATCGATGTGGTTTGGTTCGATTCCCAGTTTTAATTTTTAGGAACCGACAAATCGATGAGTCGAACCAATGATATAATTATGCTCTAAATCTTTTATTCCACCCATCATTAAGCCCAAATTTTATATCGGTCAAATTATTCTCCATCTTTGTTTACATTTAATTCATTTTAGAAAAACACGAATATAGAACCAAACTCTCAAACATAGAAAGTAACAACAATATAAGTCACAAAATTTCTCTCGCCTCCTTCCACCACTATTTTTCTCTACCGTCGTTATGTTATTATTGTCTTCTTCGTGTTAAAGTTCTCTGTGTTAGTTCTCATATTTTTTTTTAAAAAAAAATTGTTTCTTCTTCAACAAAATTTCTTCTAGTATTTTTACAAAATATGTATATTATTTTATCTATAAATTCATTGTAACCGTTGTGAAATAATATCCCCTCGATTAAAAGTAACAACCGTGGGGGAAAAATCCACGCGCCTAAATACCAAAATGATTTTATTGAGAAAGGAACTCATGATCAAACAACTTTTCGCCTCAGTTAGCAGGTTCAATCATGAGAAAAATGCATGCTCTTCATTTTTTTTACCTCTGCCATTAGTTCAAAGTAAAAAATAGCGCATATTCTATGACACCCTTGTAACCACAGACAATCATACAGGACAAACCATTTAGTCAACCGAGATGATACCACTTGGATAGACCAGCTCATGTATTTGCAATTGAAGAAGTGAAAGATGATAAGCCATGGTATTATGATATCAAGTGTTTCCTTCAGAGCCAGATTTACCCACCTGGGGCATCTGTGAAAGATAGGAAGACTTTGAGGAGATTATCAGGCAGTTTCTACCTCAATGGCGAAGTGCTTTATAAGAGAAATTTTGACATGGTTTTTCTCAGATGCGTGGATAGACACGAAGCAGACCTGTTGATGACTAAGGTCCATGAGGGTTCATTCGGTACTCATTCCAATGGACATGCCATGGCTAGAAAGATGTTGAGGGCAGGCTACTATTGGCTGACAATGGAGTCTGACTGCTGCAAATATGTGAAGAGATGCCATAATTGTCAGATCTATGCGGATAAGATTCATATTCCCCCGACACTTCTGAATGTGATTTCATCACCATGGCCTTTCTCCATGTGGGGAATTGACATGATTGGCATGATAGGGCCAAAAGCGTCTAATGGACACAGATTTATTCTCGTAGCAGTTGATTACTTCACCAAGTGGGTTGAAGCAGCGTCATATGCAAATGTGACTAGGCAGGTTGTCGTAAAGTTTATCAAGAATCAACTCATATGTCGGTATGGTGTGCCAGATAAGATCATTACTGATAATGGATCTAACTTGAACAATAAAATGATGAAAGAGCTGTGTAGTGAGTTCAAGATAGCACATCATAATTCTTCTCCTTACAGACCAAAGATGAATGGAGCTGTTGAAGCTGCTAATAAGAATATCAAGAAAATTATCCAGAAAATGGTTGTTACGTACAAGGATTGGCATGAGATGCTGCCATTTTCTTTGCATGGATATCGTACATATGTCCGCACTTCAACAGGGGCAACCCCTTTCTCTCTTGTTTATGGCATGGAAGCTGTACTCCCAGTAGAGGTGGAGATCCCGTCAATGAGAGTGTTGATGGAAGCCAAGTTGACTGATGCTGAATGGGTTCAAAGTCGTTATGACCAGTTGAATCTGATTGAAGAGAAGAGATTGATTGCCATGTGCCATGGTCAGTTATATCAGCAGAGAATGAAGAAAGCTTTTGATAAGAAGGTCAAGCCTCGTGTCTTCCGAGAAGGTGACCTTGTGCTCAAGAAAGTCTTGTCTTTCGCGCCCGATTCTAGGGGCAAGTGGACTCCAAACAATGAAGGTCCATATGTTGTTAAGAGATCCTTTTCAGGCGGTGCTTTGATACTTACAACTATGGATGGGGAGGATTTCACTCGTCCTGTGAATTCTGATGCAGTCAAGAAATACTTCGCCTAATTCATTTGTGCACCACAATGCCTTGCTCATGAAGCAACCTCAACCCATGATCAAATACAATCAAGGGAAGTTCTTTAATTCTTCATTTCATGCATATTTGAACTTATTTGAGTGTCCTGAATCATCAATTCATCTAGATATGAGGCATGGACTTGAGAAGTTGATCAGTCAATTCATCTGACTATTTTGAAATACATTGAGACCTAACTTTTTATGTGTTGGTCAAATAGAGATGGTTCCAAAATAAAAACTGTTCTTAAGGACAATATGAACAACTTTCATGTTCATCAAAATTTGATTTAAAGCTTGGAAAACCATCTGCCATTCCAATACATTATAGGTCATTTTGATTGAAACCCTAATTTTGGGTCAACTTCCCAAGGACATAACTCATTCATTTTTTATGATTTTGAGGTGGGATCAAATTAATTGGAAATATTAAGATGTCTACTTCAAATGTTATGTTGAACAAAAGTTCAAAATCTCAAAGGAAATACATGTGATAATGCAAGACATTATAGGTCCTTTTGGGACAAATGCATTAAAAGTCAAAAAAGTCCAACTTCAAGTGCCCATAACGTCTTCATCAAAAATCCAAATGATGCAAAATTTAAGTCCATTTTGATTTTCTTGAAAAGATATACAACTTTGATGTTGGAGGTTTTTCCATTTGAAGCTTGCATCATCAAAACATAAGGGCTTTAAAGTTGGCCAATTGTAGAAACCTTGCCTTGACATGTTTTGCACATCACACTTTAAACTCAAATTTCATAAATTTCCACACTCCAAATGAGTTTTTGTCCAACATAACATTTGTTCCTCATACAAATACCTTTCCAACCATTACCCATATGCCTATGCTTGGATTTTCTAAATGGTACTTTCGAAGAGATGATGGTTTAGGTACAATTGGAGAATTCACTTGAAATCTTGTTACATGAGCATTTGCCTTGCAAGCTACATGTCCAATTCCCTTTGGTTATTGCTCAGAGTTCATTTGGCATTGTTTTTGGGCCTTGTGCATGATCATGCAAGCCCATGCAATGAAGCTTCACATGCCATGCACACGGATCATTCCACACTTTCCTTGCCTCTTTCTCTATAAATAGAGACTTCATTCCCTCCATTTCACACCCTAATTTCAACCTGAAATGCTGTTGAAATCGTTCCCTAACCATGACTAAAGAAGCAATTGCATTTTCTTCAAAAAAATTTAGATCTAGAATTCAGCTTCATCTGGTTGTATTCTTAGATCTAATGCTTCTAGACCTTCATCATACACTCCATTGAACTTCTGTTTTGATAAAGCAAGCAAGGTTTCAAGCTCAAATCACCAGAACTCAAGTTTACATTCCAGTTGGTATTTCCTTCGATTCTCTTAATCCATTGACGTATTGGCTTAGATTTTGTGTTGGCTGAAGTCCTCTCAATAGAGGCATCATGTTTATGCTTTTAATTTTTGCAATTCATTAAGTTCATGATGAACACCAGATTTTTCCATCTCTGATTTCTCACGCCATGGAGATCTAGAGGGAAAAAGGATGGTACAGGGATGATGTACATTATCCCAGCTTTCTATTGATGTATAGATTGCACGATTTGGTTGAGGTTTTAATTTCTACAATTTGGCTGGAATTCTGGAGCTCACCGGAGAAGACGGTGGCGCCGGTGGCTTCATCCTCTCCAGTTTAAATCTGGACCGTGTGATCTAATCTCCAGATTTAATCTCGTCCCTTGCTTGTTATGACTTTTAATTCTTTCTCATGTGCACACATTGACTTGGATCCATGGTAGGCGCGCGCTTCATGGCCTCTTAATTTGCCAGCTCAATTAATGAGCTTAGATCAAACGGTCCACGCTTTTTCTAATTTCTATTTTCTGTTTTATTTTCTTTAATTCCAATTATTTTCAAAAATTAATATCTCTTTCATTTTTTATCCAAAAATTATGGGACCAATTGCATTATTTCCCAAATAAATTCTAGTTTCCATTTCTGATTTTTAATATTTTTTATTTCATCATTTGATATTTTTTGTGAATTTTCTCTTTTCTGGTTATTTTTAATTCATTTTAAATAGTTTTTGATATTCAAAAAATACAAAAATATTTTCCTAACCTATTTGAATGATGATGGATCTATGAAAACTATTCTCATCAATTTTTGAATTGATTTGAGATTTATTTGAGATTTTAGTTCAATTAGGTTATTTTTATTCATTTGTAATTGATTAAAAATAGTTTCTGACTTTTAAAAATGTTGAAATTTTTTGTCAAGCTTTGTTTGACCTTGTTGAACTTAGGATAAATCACTTGGACCTTTCAAGGTTGATTTGAAGTGATTTTGAAGTTTGACCTTTCCATTTATTTTAATTCAAGTGTATTTTCAAGTATTAAAAAATGCCAAAAATATTTTATTCTTTCCTTGACTTCCAATCTTCATCTCACTTCTGTTTTTGATTGTTTGACCTTGACTTTCAATGTTATTGGTCAACATATGAGGATTGGTACATGATGTTCCATTTAAGGCATTTATATTTCTTTTACCATTTTGTCATTTCCATTTCTCTTATTCATCTCCTTCTTCTTCTTCTTCTTTTCTTTTTGATCAATGAGTTGAAGGTTGATAAGTTAGCATTGATTAGGGAGATTTAACCTTCCTTGATTCAAATCTAATTCATCTTGATCAATTGATCAAGTGAATGGCTTTGCATTAAGGATAGGTTGTCTTTTAAATCATGCAAAAGGCTTAAACCAATACAAGATCAATTCTCATTTTCTTTTTGGCATGGCAAGTTGTTGGGACTTGATTCACTAATCAAGACTCCTAACTTATGTTTGTTGCGTATATTATTCTTGATCGACCTCAGATAGTTGTGACTTCTACATAAGTCCAATTACGATTGCTTAACATAGCGCTAAATTTGCCTTATGGCACACTAACTACTAACACTAACTATTGACAATTAACATTTACCTTATGCAATTTACTTTATGCAATTTACTTTAATGCAATTTACTATTCTTGCACATATTATTCATTTGCTTTTCTCTTTGCTCACTTGAGCACATGTTTATGTTAATACCATTTGCCTTTTGCTCACTTGAGCACATAATTGTGTATATATTATTTTGCTTGTGTTTTGTTTTGATTGTGGTGAACCAAATGCAAAGAAATGGACTTAGCTTTTAGGACTTTCCCTATGCAAAGAAATGGAGAATTGGACTTAGTTTCTAGGACCTTCCTTATGCAAAATTGGAGTAAAAGGATCTTAATGGTGAAGATGAATTAGAAGAACCAAATCTCTAAACTCACTCTTGTCAATTCTTGTTTTACTTCATGGAACTTTTGATGTGTGTGCTTTGCTAGGAGTTTCCATTTGAGCTTAATTGGAGGACTATTGCCATGTTCATCTAAGTGGAAGATACAAGACACATTGAGGATCTTCTATGAGACTTGTTTGATTGCTTATACTTTGTGATTGCCTTGTTCCAAAGGATGGGAGCTACTTGGATCATCAATATGATCTCAAGAGAGGAACTCCTAGTGTGGTTTCATTTCTTATCCCTCATCTTTTTGCTTTGTTTAGGACCTAGCCTTTCTTCTTCTTCCCTCCACTCTAACCCAAGCCAAAACTTTTGTGCAAACATTTGTTTTCAACATTAGAAACCTAAGCCTTATGCTTTTGATTTTCAAACTTTCTTTTTATAACACTTATTTTGAATTGAACCTTTTAAGTCAACTTTTACCATTTTGTATATACTTCTAATTGGTAAATATAACCCATTCAAATGTGCTTTTTGTGGTTCCAATGGCCACTTCTTAATCAAAATCTTTCATAACCTTTAGCTATTAGGTTTGAGTTATCTTGGTGGTAGATGTAATACTCACCTATATCCTTAGTGATGGACAATGAGTCTTCCATGCTTATTATAGGGTTAACCCCTCACTAGCATGTTGAAGCTATCCTCACATGGTGGATTTGTGGTTTGGTTGAGTTTTCTCCCTTGGATAACAAAAGACCTTAAGGCTTTTGGATCCCTCAATTCACCAACTCATTTTTTGAAATTTTTTACCCCGAACTACGAGGTTTTGATCCTAATCTTTTTATAAGATGGTACGTAGGCAATGGGTTTATCCATCCAAACACAAAATGTAAATAACTTGTATATTCTCCTCTCATCTCTTCAATCATGTTTGCACAAATAAATTTTCACAAAATATCAACCTTACAACAAGTGTGAAAAGGGCTCCCTAGGAGTACCTAGGATATTTTGGGTGCCTAACACCTTCCCATTGCATAACCAACCCCCTTACCCAGATCTCTGTTTCTTTTACTAGTTTTTGTTAAAACATTTAGGTTTTTGTTCGCTTTCTAACCATTCCTTTGGATAAATAGAAGTGCGGTGGCGACTCGACTTGTATGGTTTACCTTGGATTTAGTCAATATCTCTAATGGTAACGAATACCCCGCTACACCGCGGCTGCCCTTTTAAACAGAATAAGGGTTTCACTAATAATTCAAACTGGGCCGGAAAACCTAAATTCGGCCCAACAAATGGCCCAAAAGAAAATATTTCCTAAAGTACGAAACTTCAACGAATTATTTGAGACGTCTGAACTCCGAATCAGCTTCTGACTTCTTCATGAAAGTCGTAGTTCTTTCTCTTATCTTTCCAACGACTGGTAGCACGCCTCGATCTGATACTCTTAGCTCCAGTTATGAATTTATTCGTGCAGAATGCTAATGCTGAAAATAAACTGCGAAAAACAAATAAGTGTAAAAATAAGATAAATTATAAAAACACATTAAAAGGGAAAAATAACCAAACTAAAACATGGAAATGCATAACTATAAATATAGAAGAATGTGCATCAAAATGCACTGATCAGCTGTCAATCGATTGAAAGTTAGCATCAATCGATTGATCCTTTGCATTCTTTGAAAAACAAAAAAAGTGAGATAGACCAATCGATTGGGCCTCCCTAACCAATCGATTGGCTCATGCCTAAACCTTCAAATTTCATTTCTTTGATGTTCCTAAATGTATTGCATCAACTATTAATCAATTATCATGTTATACTTGTATTGAATCAATATTAAATGTGAGAATTACCTATTGAATCAAGTGAGTTAACCTAGTGATTATTTTAGGCTATAAGCTAGACTAATAACTTAGATAACATTAGAAAGCGACATTCGTTTGTACGTTACCTATGTGAAGGTCGTGAATGAATGGTTAATATAGTTGAGAGTTATACGCTTTGTATGGAACATGTGTTGTTGTCGTAGGATGTTGGTGAATGAAGTCACAAGTGATTGATGAATCTAGTTATGTTTTATGGAACTGATCATGTATTTAGAAGGTTTTACTCTTGATGGTGTACATCCCTATTTGAGATGCTTAGATGAGTAAGCAATGGGATGTGACTCCAATGATTCGTGCCTCAATTGGGTTTGAGCCCCAACCATGGCGGACGTGGGGGATATGTGGACACCAAAGTGGGTTAGAGGCCCATATGGTGAAAGATACCCTAAGTGGGTTAGAGTCCCATACAGGTGACAGTCGCTTGGATTGAGTTTGGAACTCATAGAGGACCCGATATCCACCGTGAAAGTCGAATCATATGAGCATGCATGAACTGAGATTGCCTTAGACGTATGTCCGCTCAGGGATTGATGTTTCGTGAATCTGAATAGTGACTTATTTGAGTTTTGAGAACCCAGGAGCATGTTGCCATACATTAGGAGGCTTTTCCCCATCGCTTAAGTCTTTCTTCCCTTGTTGACTCAAGTTGGATATTGATTAGAAAACCTTGTAGAGACGAGTGAAGCCATAAGATAGGGAACCCACTGGGATTATTATCTCACCCCATCTTGTTGATTATTTTTTAGGTAGTTTCGATCAGGCGAAGGGTAAGGACAAGATAGAGTGATATCTTGCTTACCTGATGTTTGGATGGCTTTCTACTATGTAGATATTTTTGAGATCATTCTACAATGATCTAGTTCCTAGTTTTATTTTGGGAACCTTTGTGTATATTTAGTGCCATGTAGTGTTTTCTTTTGGGCATCTAATATGTACATTGTTGCCGCTAGGCACTTATGTATTCAGTACCAGTATTACACTATGTATAATATGTATTCTAGACATGTATTATATGCGGGTGTTACAGTTTCATTAATAGAAGATGAAGTGTGGAGGCGGAATGAGTTAGGTTTATTTCAAAAGTGAATAAACATAAAGCTTTTATAGACAAAATTGACTAACTCCCCACGGTTGATAAAACGGACCGAGGTGAAAAGTTATTCAACTTCTTCTTTATTTTAAATTAAAATAAAATATATTTTTTCACGATTGGTAAAACTGACTGAGGTAAAAAGTTGTTCCACTTTTTTTTTAAATTAAAAAAATTACATAAACAAAGTTGTGACACGATTCCCTTCAAAACAGAGCAATGCCTTTGCAAAAACTCATTTTGATAAATGTACGAAGCACCATGTATTCACTAACCTAAATCATATCTTCTCCAACTTGTACGAAGCAAGGAAAGGAAACACAAAACTCGTTTATTTAACTTCTACGTCACATTTCCAATATGTTAAACATTTTCACCATTCATGTTACATTCACTACACCAAATAAAACATTTAATAGTGTTTTTTTTCCAGGTTTTAATAGCTCATTTAAACGCTATAAAATTCCCCGATATTATATGTTAAGATATTAAAAGACAACACTTTAATAGCGCTTTCCATTAAAATGGTGTCATAGCCTAGTTTGCATTGATTTATACGATTTCAAAATTGGATTTAAGAACATTTTAATGAAAAGCGCTATTATAGACAAAATATATAATAGCGCTTTTCAAGAAAAGCTCTATTAAACGACCTTGTTTTCATTTTGAGTACTAACAACACCAAAGAAAATGATTTTACAATGTTTCAGCAAAAATAAAATATGAATTCTTCTCAAGATTCAAATATTTACAAAGTACAAATATTAATAGAACATAACTGGAAACTACATAATCAATCAATTAGTGTCGATTGAAAATTTAATTACAATTTAGAGATATAATTCAAGTGTTCTTAGTCTTGTGGAATCATCTTTTGTGCTTAGGCATGACTTGTAGACCCATGGCTACGGCCTAAATGACAAGAAAAAAATGTTAAAGTAAGATGATATAATTGAAGAGAATTTCAACAGACGGTTGTTCATTGAAGGCAAAGGTGAGGGTTAGCGTGACAAATTCAAAGTTTGAACAGAGTAAGGGTGAGGGTGGGACAAGTTCGATGAGGGTGAGAGAGTGAGAGAGTTGAACTACAACAAAATTTAAAAACTAAAATGTTAATGTAAGGGTGTAAGCGGATTAGAAAAAACCAATTAAATTGACAATCCAAACCAAACTAAACCGAGTCGAAAAAAATCCGATTGTTTCTCATTCGGTTCAAAAACCAAATCAAGCTAATGAAAATCGATGTGGTTTGGTTCGACTCTCAGTTTTAATTTTTAGGAACCGACAAATCGATGAGTCGAACCAATGATATAATTATGCTCTAAATCTTTTATTCCATCCATCATTAAGCCCAAATTTTATATCGGTCAAATTATTCTCCATCTTTGTTTACGTTTAATTCATTTTAGAAAAACACGAATATAGAACCAAACTCTCAAACATAGAAAGTAAAAATAATATAAGTCACAAATTTTTTTTATTCATTGAGTTGCTGCTCTCACCTCCTTCCACCACTATTTTTCTCTATCGTCGTTATGTTATTATTGTCTTTTTCGTGTTAAAGTTCTCTGTGTTAGTTCTCATATTTTTTTTTAAAGTTATTTCTTCTTCAATGAAATTTCTTCTAATTTTGTTAGAAAATATGTATATTATTTTATCTATAAATTCATTATAACCGTTGTGAAATATTATCCTCTCAATTAAAAGTAACAACCGTGGGGAAAAATTCACGCGACTAAACACCAAAATGATTTTATTGAGAAACGAACTCATGATCAAACAACTTTTCACCTCAGTTAGCAGGTTCAATCATGAGAAAAAGTGCATGCTATTCATTTTTTTTACCTCCGCCATTAGTTCAAAGGAAAAAATAGCGCATATTCTATGACACCCTTGTAACCACAGACAATCAACCAGGGCAAACCATTTAGTCAACCGAGATGATATATAATTTTATAGCAACGATAAAAATTAAACCAAAAAGAATACAATAGCACTAACGTCATAAATACAATAATTAGAACAAAACAATATCACTAATAATAAATACAACTCATAATCAAGTTTTAGATTTTAGCAAAGTATTCATCCGGAAATAAAGAACATTAAATAATTTCTTGTTTCCAAAACCATCAAATTGTTTTACAGAACATCAAAATACAAATTTTTAGACATGAAATCTATAAGTTAACATGTGGTTTTAAAATAAAAATATAAATTTTGAAGTAAGTTAAAAAAAATTATAAATGAAAGTATAAAGTTATTTTTACAGGTGTGTGGGATTAAATATATGGTAATATAGATGAATTGGATATATGTCATTGTTATATTGTTTATTTTCTTACTATCATTTTAAAGTACAAATTAAAATCGTAAATACAAGGTTCATGAAATCAGAAAACAAAAAAAAATATTTGAACAATAAATAAATGCTATTTTAGAAGATAAATTTTATCATAATATATTATTCATTTATTTTTTATTGATACTTTTCCATTTAACATATCTTAAGATCTTTAATCCTGGTATACAATACGGCAAAACAGATTGATGCATTTAACAATTTGTGGATGATATATATATCTCTAGGACACTCTTCATCAACTTCACATTCGTAAGGAAGTAACTTATATCTTTCTGAAATGAAAAGAGATTATAAAGTAATATTAGAAAACTTAATAAAATATTATATACAAACTTGAAAGTTTAAAATAAATTAGAAAAAAAATATATAAATAAAGTGGTTTACCAACCGCATGTGATGTTGTAACAAATAATAAAACATAAAAAAACCAAATATAAAATAACTTGAGAAAAAGTATTTTAGAAAATTATAATCATAATTAAATGTCTCTTAATTTTATAAATGTGTTGTGTTTGTCCCTTCAAGCTACCTAAGAAGGATGTTACATAATAATAATAATAATAATAATACTAATAATAATAATAATAATAATAATAATAATAATAATAATAATAATAATAATAATAATAATATTATTATTATTATTATTATTATTATAATATTTAATGATTCAAGAAACTTTTTTGTTCCATGCATGATCATGGATAGACACTTCGAAATATCCTTGTGTAACTTTGAGTCATGTAACAACCCGTATAATATATATCTAGAATAATATCATACAAGTGTTAAATCTTGGTACTGTCACAACATAAGTGCCTAATGGCATCAATATATATACATGTCCAAACTATAAACATCAATGGAACATGTTATACAATAATGCCTAAACAATAAAATCTAAGAACTATGTGCAACATCTTCATTGCACACCACTCCACAGCGGAAGATCATAATAAACAGCATCCCTTGAAACATCCATAACAGTTTCTCTTAGAACCAACCTATAAAGAATACCTGAAAAATAACAACAATAATGGAATGAGATAATAATCTCAGTGAGTTCTCCTATCCTATGGGTCCACTCGGCTCTACAGGGTATTATAATCGATACTCAACTCATATCCAACTCAAGTCAACAAGGGAGCGAAGACTTGAGCGATGGGGAAACTATCTCGCAATTGTATGGCAACATGCATCTGAGTTCTCATAACTCAACCACGATCATTATTCAGATTCACGCAACATCGATCCCCAACCGGACCTACGTCTAGGCCAAGGCTTGGTTCACGCATGTCCGTATGATTCGACTTTCGCGGTGGATATTCGGTTCCCCTATGGGAATCTAACCCACTTTTAAGAACCATCACCCGTATGGGACTCTATCCCACCTAGGGTATCTTTCACCGTATGGGACTCTAACCCACATAGGTGTCCACCTTTCCCCCATGTCCGCCATGGTTGGGGCTCAAACCCAATTGAGGCTCGAATCATTGGTCCCACATCCCAATGCTTACTCATCTAAGCATACCACAAGAGATGTGTACCACCACAGAAAAACCAACATTCTGAATACATGATCGGTTCCATAATCATTGGTTCCATGAACCATAACAAAGTTCGGTTCCACAAATCATTGGTTCCATGAACCATAACAGAATTCATTAATCACAGGTGACTTCATTCACCACAACACACAAATAATAACATGGCATGTTCCATACAATGCGTCTCATTCTCAATCATGGCAACAATTCGTCCACGACCTCACATAAGCGTCGTACGAATGAATACCGTATTCTCATGCATATCACACATGTTCCATAACCTAGATTATATTTCTAAGTTATTAATCAAGTTATTCTCCTAGGTTTCCTCACTCATCTTTGGTAAGGTTTTTAATCATGTTATTTCACCTTCCACATAACAACAATATTTAATTTTCATCGTAATAAAATTCATGGCATTTATAAATCACATCATATTTTATAACATGGAACAATAATAATAGCCATTCACGTTATCTTTCTAACGCATCCGGCCGTGTCCAAAATGGAGGTATAATACTCAATTAATTCATCAATCTATCTTAATCAATATTTAGGTTAATATTTATTCATTGCATAAGCATTCAACAACAACCTCTCTAGTCTAGTGGTAAGGCATGTACAGTTTCAAGGAGGTCCTGGATTTGAACCCCACTGGTGACAAATTTTGTACAAACAGAAATTAAATTCTATTCCAGTGTTAATTCTCTCAATAACTTCTTTCCTTAAATGACTCCTATTTTATTTTCCTTTCCATATACCATTTTTACCTACTATTTCCACATAACATGATTTTTCAACACAACCAACATAGAAGAAGATGAAGTTGGTGATGATGAAGATGATGGTGGTGGTGGTTTCCTTCCTCTTCTTCCTCTTTCTTCTTTCCTTCTCTTCCTTTCTTCTCTTTTCCTCTGCTCTACTCTTCCCTTTCTTCTTTTCTTTCTGATAACCCTTTCTCTCTCACCTACTTCCTCTTATCCTTTTCTTCTTCTTTCTCTTATAACCACACAAATACTATATACTATATAATATACATAATATATAATATTAAGTAGTAACAAAATATCCCAATTGATATTTCATCTTCCAGCACCAATTGACCAATTATTAATGTTACCAAAAATGTCCTCTCTTGTAATTATTAATATTGGTCTGTCTCTTTATTAATAATTAATCTCTTCAGAGTTCACCGGTTACTCTATTGGTCCCAATTGACAACATTTAGAGCACATAGGAGCTCCAATTGTTATAACTAACAAAAGATATAGTACACAGGTACTCAATTGATCTCAACTGACAACTAATTGAGCATTTAAGGGAATATGGGATATTACATTCTCCCCCCCTTAAATTGAAATTCGCCCCCGAATTTCCTTCACTCAACAAACAAACAATCCTTGTATCTACGTCTTAAACCAACACTTGGCCTCTCTTCGATTCCAAGTCTCTGACATACTCATTCTTCTAACTTGTCTTTGCTGACAAATTTCCTTCTTTCATGAACTCTTGAAACTTCTAGATTTCCATCACAATCTCATTCTGATATTGGATTAACAATTAGACTTGCTCCCACTTAATTCCTCTTATATACCGCTCAACCTCAGTGGGTCACTTTCTTCCCGGAAACCATGACTTCCCTTCCTTGTACTAAGTTACACAAAACATAATTACAACATCTTATCTTGACTTGGTTAATCAATACTCATTTTTCATAAGAAAATTTATTGATTCCCTGACCACAAATAATATTGACTGCCCTGCTCTTGCTATTCCTTCAACAAATGCAACAACTTTGTAATCCATTTATCGATAATCTCATCAACTTCACTTGATCTGATAATGCATGCTACAAGCCTTTACTCCTACTGCTTCCCTTCTCTCGTACTACTCCAAAAAGATAGAACCATTAGCACGAAATTATCTTACTCTCATCCTTACCTCCATTCTTACGAGTAACTATCTCCCTGATCCCCATAGACTTGATTGGGCTCTTTCATCCATCACCTTCCATTGTGATACTCTGATTCCAATAGTGTAACACTCGGGATTCCTAGGCACTACTGTTTAGCTAACAATCTTCAAAGAAACACACTTACCCTCAGAGTTCCTACTGTCCAAAATGGTACTAGAACCTTACCGACTTCCATTAGTAGAACAACTTCCTTGATGACTCACAAAAGTGTAGAATAAGACCAACACTCTTCAGAAGATAGGTATCCAGGGGTTACATTACTACAACCATAAAAACATAGAACATCCAAATTCATCATGTGTTCGATGCAGCTAAACCAAATTAGTTTGACAACATCCGGTTCTGGTTACTATATTCCATATCAAATCCTCTCATAGGGTTTTGATTCATTCAATATTTCTCTCGACACATAATCTCGACCATTAACAAGGTAACATCGTCAAGGACTTTAAATCATCAACAAAACACCACTTTTAAGGAACTTAAGCAATCTAGAACATAATTATGATTGTCCATGCACCTCATAGAGTCACACACAATACTCCACACATATCTAGAGACAACATTTCACTTCGTATCCAAAATCATTCATCTCAATCATCCTGTCCCATCTTCCATAATCTTAGCTCATGCTCTCACTAATATACAGTCCGAGTTACATGTTTAACTTTAGGAATAACTGATTCTCGTCCCTCCTGGGAAGTATAACTCATGAATCCTTCCACTAGGGTAAAGTATCATCGTACACATCCATCACCATTCTCAGGGAGTCTACATCTAAGGCTATGAATCCAAATGAATCAATCAATTTCATACCATGACCAACCACTTCACACCTATCAATATGTACCATATACCTATCTAATCTCTTCCAGATCACCACGTAGTAGGTCTCTTCCAAATTTGTTCCTTATAGTTATTCATAATCATAATAGTGGTACTTCCCAAACTCACTTAAACTGAGCATGGTCTACCAGGTTGGTTTTCCCACACGTCTGGCTTCCATGATATCTCCTCAGATGACCAACTACGCACTACACCTTCAGAAATCCCAATTTCAAAACTACTAATATGACTTGTGGGGACTTGTAACTCCATCCTCAATTTGTACATCCACAACGGTACTCTTATGACATTTAAGACATCCTTAGCTCTAACACGGTGTGAATGTTTATACTCCGCGACTAACCAACCAACCAAATACTTCTCAAGAAGATAAATAACAACCAGACTTCCAATAAGCGAATATTACTCTTTCAATCCAAATAAAATGCACTTAAGATGAACCTTATCATTGCCACACAATTATGACTAGAATTTTCTTCTAAACCAATACCTACTACTCCCTTCATCATACTGGGGTTACTTGTCTAGATGACTTGCTATGGACAATCCTCATTGTCTCCCAATAAGCTCTTACATCATAACATATTTCAAATCCTACACTTAGTCCATATGCTCCAGCTTAGCTTATCTTTCATTGTCTATCATCAACTCAACTTCTTAGAATACAAGACTCACTGCTCAACAAAATGTATGTTACTTTACATCCCTCTCCCGACAAGGAATCCATTACACTTACTTGTGACCATAATGCTACTATCACATACTTCTCTTAATACCAAGGTATAACTTCCTCCACTCCACTACATACTCTAGAAATCCTCGATGCAAATAATCATCAACTGCACGCCCATAACTTCGTCTTAATGAATCTTAATGGTCCCATTGTGCCTTTATCTAAAATGTTCCTCATTACAACGGTTGTATTGCAACATCCTCACTACTTCCACACTCGGTGTTCACTTGTCTTCCCATGGTAAGTCTCTCAGTTCCAACTACAAAAACCATTCTACTAGAAGTCCTTAAATCCAACTTAATTGCTCTTATCCTCAACCAGTTCTCATACAACCAAAACCCACTGGAGCTTCCATTACTATATAATGTGCGCTATCTGCCCCCAACACAAACTCTTATAATTGATCTTTAGGTAACTCATCATTCCATAATGGTCTCTTACTAACACTGAACCGCTGACGAGCTATCTCAAATCCGATCTCCCTTCTAAAACTGAACATACTTGGTTTATCTTCTAACCTCCATTTGGTCCATACATGTTTCACTTGGAATAGGCAACCATGTCCTCGAGTCTCTTCTTAGACTTCACCACTACCTTAGGCTCCCAACAAAACTGGACGTCCTTATCCCTCAAGTCTTCAACCACTTGCAAGGTACCATTCCAAATATATATATTCCATTAAGTACTCTTGTTCTTCCAAAATATTTTAGTGGCCTTAGAAACTGAAACACTAATACACTACCTCACTTCCAGACCTTATGACATATGCGTAACATAACCATCCCTTCTCCTTTACCATACGGAATCACTCGCAATACTTATTCCATATTAGTGAGTATATCTTACTCCACTAGCAATTCACACCTCTCTCAAAGCTCTGACAATTTATCCAATAGAGATCCTTAACTTCTTAAAGTTGTTACCACCGCACAATCGCTTGGATGATACACTACTCTTCAATTCCATAATACCCAAATCACAACGCCTCTGAAACTTCAACTGGGCCATCTAGTTCTCCTTACTTTCTAACTCTTGGCTTGAGCCTATTCTCAAAGCGCAAGTTCAACCCACACTTCGGAGTCCTCGTGATCGCTCAACCATGATCCTACCTACCATGCACATAATATTAGGTTGATCAGGCCCAATACTATATACAGTGATATTAAGAATCATGTTGGCTAAACACACATATGAGGCAAGAATAGATTTGCTTATGATGTTTCAAGGCTAGGTCGAGAATCGACCTGCTCTGATACCAACTGTAACAGCCCGTATAATATATATCTAGAATAATATCATACAAGTGTTAAATCTTGGTACTGTCACAACATAAGTGCCTAATGGCATCAATATATATACATGTCCAAACTATAAACATCAATGGAACATGTTATACAATAATGCCTAAACAATAAAATCTAAGAACTATGTGCAACATCTTCATTGCACACCACTCCACAGCGGAAGATCATAATAAACAGCATCCCTTGAAACATCCATAACAGTTTCTCTTAGAACCAACCTATAAAGAATACCTGAAAAATAACAACAATAATGGAATGAGATAATAATCTCAGTGAGTTCTCCTATCCTATGGGTCCACTCGGCTCTACAGGGTATTATAATCGATACTCAACTCATATCCAACTCAAGTCAACAAGGGAACGAAGACTTGAGCGATGGGGAAACTATCTCGCAATTGTATGGCAACATGCATCTGAGTTCTCATAACTCAACCACGATCATTATTCAGATTCACGCAACATCGATCCCCAACCGGACCTACGTCTAGGCCAAGGCTTGGTTCACGCATGTCCATATGATTCGACTTTCGCGGTGGATATCTGGTTCCCCTATGGGAATCTAACCCACTTTTGAGAACCATCACCCGTATGGGACTCTAACCCACCTAGGGTATCTTTCACCGTATGGGACTCTAACCCACATAGGTGTCCACCTTTCCCCCATGTCCGCCATGGTTGGGGCTCAAACCCAATTGAGACTCGAATCATTGGTCCCACATCCCAATGCTTACTCATCTAAGCATACCACAAGAGATGTGTACCACCACAGAAAAACCAACATTTTGAATACATGATCGGTTCCATAATCATTGGTTCCATGAACCATAACAAAGTTCGGTTCCACAAATCATTGGTTCCATGAACCATAATAGAATTCATTTATCACAGGTGACTTCATTCACCACAATACACAAATAATAACATGGCATGTTCCATACAATGCGTCTCATTCTCAATCATGGCAACAATTCGTCCACGACCTCATATAAGCGTCGTACGAATGAATACCGTATTCTCATGCATATCACACATGTTCCATAACCTAGATTATATTTCTAAGTTATTAATCAAGTTATTCTCCTAGGTTTCCTCACTCATCTTTGGTAAGGTTTTTAATCATGTTATTTCACCTTCCACAAAACAACAATATTTAATTTTCATCGTAATAAAATTCATGGCATTTATAAATCACATCATATTTTATAACATGGAACAATAATAATAGCCATTCACGTTATCTTTCTAACGCATCCGGCCGTGTCCAAAATGGAGGTATAATACTCAATTAATTCATCAATCTATCTTAATCAAGATTTAGGTTAATATTTATTCATTGCACAAGCATTCAACAACAACCTGTCTAGCCTAGTGGTAAGGCATGTACAGTTTCAAGGAGGTCCTAGGTTCGAACCCGATTGGTCACTAATAAAAACTTATTATTTTGAGTCTTATCATATACTTGTTGAACAATTAAAGAACACACCAACATATTCATAGAAACTATCTTCATCTTCCTTCACAATGACCTTGGAAGAATAATTCTTCAAGGAGATGCTTCTACTTTCTTCGAACAATCTTTTTTCCCTTTTTTATTTTATTTAGATACTTTAAGCTTCATGATAAATCAGTTTTCCAAACAAAATTAAAATATTTAAAGTCTTCAAGTCTTGTGGCTAGGTGGTTATTCATGCACATAAATCTTAACACCTTGTCAGCCCAATCCATTAAGATAAAGTCATATTGAAATTCTAACTGATGATTATGTTAGTTTAATGATATTAAATTTATTCGTATAACTCAAATTTGAATATGGAAGCTCTATTGAACACACACTTTGGATCGTTCTATCCCATATTCTCAACTTCTGAGGTTGTAGAACCTAATCAAAAGACTAGCTCTGATACTACTTATTAGTGGAAGATATGGGGATCAAATGTTATTGAGTGGAGGGGGTTTAATAGACTGTTCCTTAAAACCATTTTCAAAAACATTTCCTTTTATAAAATCAGAGTTTTACCATGAGATTCACAAATTACACGCTTTGAGGCCAAATTTTCATATCATGGGAGCATATTGCAAACTGAAGCAAAAGATAGCGGCACCTTTATAAAACATACGATTAAATTGATATTACAATTAACTAAGATACTCAGTAATCACAACAACTGAGAAATATGAAGTTGCTTAAACAAGCAATTCAACAATGATCATAAATCATTTTTCACACACAACTAAAATTGATTTTTTAACTAATCGAATGATCAATCTAACAACAACAAAGTTTAGAAAAAATAAAATATGAATTCTTCTCAAGATTCAAATATTTACAAAATACAAATATTAATAGAACATAACTAGAAACTACATTATCAAGCAATTAGTGTCGATCGGAAATTTAATTATAATTTAGAGATATAATTCAAGTGTTCTTAGTCTTATGGAATCATCTTTTGTGCTTAGGCATGACTTGTAAACCCATGGTTACGACCTAAATGACAAGGAAAAAACGTTAAAGTAAGATGATATAATTGAAGAGAATTTCAACGGACGGTTGTTCATTGAAGGCAAAGGTGAGGGTCAGTGTGACAAATTCTAAGTTTGAACAGAGTAAGGGTGAGGGTGGGACAAGTTCGATGAGGGTGTGAGAGTGAGAGAGTTGAACTACAACAAAATTTAAAAACTAAAATGTTAATGTAAGGGTGTAAGCGGATCAGAAAAAATCAATTAAATTGACAATCCAAACCAAACCAAACCGAATAAAAAAAATCCGATTGTTTCTTTCATACGGTGAACTGACTTGGGGTATTTTGCTTTTTATCGCAATGTCGCGGATAGCAAGAGTCGCCACCGACTTTTCTTTTATCCAATAAGGAAAGGTGGAAAAGAACAGGAAAGACCTCAATAGATTTTGGGTTCGGGAGGTACATTATACAAAGGGAAGGTATTAGCACCCTTTGTATCCATGGTTATCCATGGGCTCTTAATTGCTGGATCACTTATATTTTTGTCTGAAAAGTGTTGGTGAATTGTTTAAAAATGTTTCGAAAAGAGAGTTTAACTTTGTAATGATTCTCGTATGAATGTATACAAAGTATTTATCTCGTTTGATTTTGAAAAACAGTTTAGAAAAATATAACTTGGTAATGATTCTAGTATGAATGTATACCAAGTGGTGATTTTCTAGGACTTGCAAAGTGTGAGGGGTGGAAAATGTTTTAGGTTATGATCCAGTAATTGAGAGTTATACCTTCCTAAGGTCGTTATGGGCATTTCCTATCCTTATGAGGGTAAAACTGTCCTTACTATTGAGAAGTAAGTAGTTTTATCCTTTGGATGTAAAAGGGTCATTGTAGGGTCATCGATAGGTCATTGAAGGCAACAGTTGTAAGGATACCTTAGCATTCGAAGGGACGATTATCATTTAACTGTAGGCTACACCGAAGGGTCATCGAGGGACAAAATCGTATTTTCGAAGGCAACATCCGAGGGACCATGATTTATTTTATGATGATTTAACCGAAGGGTCTTTGCTAAGTGTATCACTACATTCGCGGGACACGACCGTTATACCGTAATACCGTAGGGCAGCAAAGAGAGGTCCAAGATCACATATTTAAAGGCCGTATTTTACAATCAATTAGGCAATTAGGATGAATCTCCACATTAAAATCAATACATTAAAATCAGCTAAGTAATTGAGGGTGGATCTCCACATTAAAATTAATACATTAAAATTAATTAGGTAATTTAGGGTGAAACTCCACAAAGGGCATCCCACAAATAAAGTGGAATACTTATCTAGCTAGCTTTCCCGGCGATGTGTGAACCTTTGCAAAACTCAGCAAACATGTCAGAATACCAAATCAGGGTGCAATCGAGAATTACACCACAAAAGAAACCAGAACAGCAGTAGGGTCAGATAAACAATGCATGGCTATGATAAAAACATGACAGGTGGGCAAAAGTCAGAACAGAAAAGTCGGCTGCTGTCGCGTTCGCTCCTGCTTCGCCTAGCGAAGTCTTAGCGAACACTCGTTGCATGCTCGCTTAGCGATGTGCTAGCGAGCGGCTGCGGATTCCGGTTTTAATAACGATATAATGGCAACAAGCTTCACACCTTATAGCATTCATTACAGAGATTATGTGGTTAGACATTCAGATGTTCATGCATACTTAAATTCATATGTAAAACTTAAGATAGTTTCATAAATTCAATCATGATACCATGTGCGATTTAAGAACATAAGGTAGTAATAGCAATGCCAACCTGTTTGTAATCGAATTGTAACCTTGAATTGGCCGATCGGATCGACTTGAGCGGAAGTGACCTTGCTGCCGCCGGCTTTTCCTTCAGGGTTTCCTTTAGGGTTACTCGGAATTCTCAGGGTTAGCCTCCAGGGTTTTCCGTCTATGAGCGCTAGGGTTTGCTTGCTAGGGTCCTCCTTTCGTCCTTTTTCGTCCTCCCTTTTTCTGACTGGAGTTGTGGTATTTATAATGCCTTTTTTCATGACCTAATGGGCTCAGAGTGAAGCCCAGAATTTTCTGTTATCTGCCAGCTTCGCTAGGCGAGCGTGTAGCGAACGTTCGCTAGGCGAGCGTGCAGCGAACGTTCGCTAGGCGAAGGATTTGCTCGCCTAGCGAGCAGGCCAGTTTGGGCCATTTTCTGGATTGGGCCACTCGTGAGCTGGGCCTTTGTTCCTTTAAGATCAGTGTCATAAAAATGAGTCGGAGTGCCCTGAAAAATGTCTTGAAATATTAATGGGCAAATTTTGGGGTATGACAGCTGCCCCTGTTCAATATTCTTGAACCGAGAGAGTCAGAATGGTATGTACGCCATTCGTGGTCTGGAGGTGGAAGATTATTGAACACTTAGGATGCCCCAAAAATTTGCACTTGTCAATTAGTTAGTCTTGATGGAGATGGGTTTAAAGATGCCATCTAGGAAGTTTGATGATGAGAGCTTCAGAGTACGTCGTACGTTAGAAGATATCTGAAGTCATGGGTGTCACTGGGTCATACGCTAGACCGTATAGTGAGTCATTCATTAGGCCGTCGACTTCACTGGGGAGTTAGAATGGGTCATACGCCGCTGGGGATAACAGATCAGAATGGATCATACGCTAGATCGTATCTGAGTTGCAGAATGGGCCGTCTGTTAGGCTGTATCTGACGAAAAGTAGTCGTACGCTAGACTACACCTCGGGATGTACCGTACGCTAGGTTGTATCTGAGGAATGAAGATCTGAATGGGTCGTACGCTGACCGTATTGTTGGAGGAGTAATATGTTATGCCGAATCAAAATGAGATAAGAATTCGAATGAGTCATACACTGCTGGGGATAAAGGATCAGAATGGATCGTACGCTAGATCGTATCTGAGTTGCGGAACGAGCCGTCCGTTAGGCTGTATCGTTACTGGGGGTGAAGGATCAGAATGGATCGTATGCTAGATCGTATCTGAGTTGTAGACTGAGCCGTCCGTTAGGCTGTACCTGATGATGAAGGGGGTAGTCATACGCCAGACTACACTTCAGAATGTACCGTACGCTAGGTAGCATTTGAGGCCTTGAAGGTCCAAATGGGTCGTATGCTAGACCGTATTGGAGTTGTTGAAGGTCGGAATGGATCGTACGTTAGATCGCATCTGAGTTGAAAGAGTCATATGTTGAGCTGAATCAGAATGAACCGTACGCTAGGCTATATCTGATAGTATTTGTATATGTTGTATTTGCAATAAATGTCTGGGATGGGCTTATAGATGCCATCGTTAGGAGGATGTCAGAATGAATGTTGACATGGAGTATATCTGAAAGATGTAGTTGAATCCTGAACGTAATTGATGAGGATGTCCGTCTGAATGGACCTTTGTTTTGACTGTATCAGGGGAATAATTAACCTGAAAAATAAAGTTAGCTTCATGCCATGTCATGATGCATGAGATGTTTTATGCTTTCGAAAATAAATGCGAACAATGTATGCATGCGTATGCTGTGAAATGATGTAATGAATGAATTATGCATCTGAAAAGTTTTTCCTGGCGACTCCCTGGGGAAAATAAATCCCCATCTTCTGTTTGGAGATACTTGTATTGATGACCTTTTCTTAGCTAGGGATGCTTGATTTCTGTCTGATGGTGGAAATACTTAACAGAAGCCTGGCTGGGGGTGGAAGAGATGACCAGTCTGTCTGGTGATGCCAACCTCTTCTGGGAAATAGCTGGTTCTTGTTGGGGAATAGAATTAGCAATCGGATTTGTTGGAAAGCATGGTTAGACCTTTTTCTCGATCCTGAAGTCTTTTAGTAATTGATATTGCTATTTTATGTATGTATTTTTGGTAAACATTGATCATATTCAAATGCATATATTAATTCAAATTAAATCAATGGACGTTTACGCAAACAAAACAGACAAAGTAAAAACAAAATCATCTTTTAGGAAATAAAATTGTATTGATTTTAAAAGAGGGCCTATAAACAGGCAATTTGTGTACAAGGAGACATAAATCCTAGTAAGAGGAAATTGTCAGGCAAACAAAGAGAAAGCTATGCAAAAAAGTCCTATTGATATTAATTCCACTACTGTCATCATGTCTTCAAGCATCTCATCTCCTGCTGTCGGATAGAAGTGATTAGCTTGTTCAGTCCTTTGAACTGGGTTGAAGCTGACTGAGAACGGGACATAGTCATACGCTTTTAATCCCTAATTTTTGCCTGGACCGCCTTTTTAGGTTTTCAGTCCACCAGGATACCCCTTTTTGCCCAAGCCGCCTTTTCAGGTTTTCGACTTGCCGGGTGTACATTTTTATATGTTTATCCCTAACTTTGCCCGAACCCTTTTGGTTCGCCGGGATGCCCTTACTTTTGCCTAGGTACGTCGACCTAGCGGGTCTCTTTTATGCGTAGTATTTTTTAACTATGTCCGCGTTCACAGGATGCGGGACATCTTCGCCGTCCATTGTAGCAAGTATCATGGCTCCACCAGAGAATACCTTCTTAACTACAAATGGCCCTTCGTATGTGGGAGTCCATTTACCTCTGGGATCACCTTGCGGTAGAATGATACGCTTGATCACCAAGTCGCCAATTTGATATACCTGTCTCTTGACCTCTTTGTTAAATGCCTGGGTCATGCGCTTCTGATATATCTGCCCATGACAAACAGCCGCAAGTCTCTTTTCATCAATCAAATTTATCTGATCGAGTCGAGTCTGAATCCATTCATCTTCATCTAAGTCTGCATCTTTCATAATTCTTAGAGAGGGCATCTGAATTTCCACTGGTAAAACGGCTTCCGTTCCATAGACTAAAGAGAAGGGAGTTTCCCATGTCGAGGTGCGCACTGAAGTGCGATAACCATGGAGAGCAAAGGGTAACATCTCATACCAGTCTTTGTATGTTACTGCTATCTTTTGTATGAGCTTCTGGACATTGTTAGCAGCCTCCACGGCGCCGTTCATCCTTGGCCGGTACGGAGAAGAGTTATGGTTTTTTATTTTGAACTGCGTGCAGAGTTCAGTTTAGTACCATTATCAGTGATAACTCTTTCAGGAGACAACAGGTTTCTCGAATAGACATTTGATAGAATCCATCTTAGAAGTCAATAAAGTGGTATGATTCAACATATACTGTCTTAGTCGGCGAGCAGCCCAAGCCAAAGCACAGCAAGCTTTCTCAAGCTATGAGTATCTTGTTTCACAGTCGGTACCTTTTGCTAAGGCAGTATATGGCATGCTCTTTTCGACCAGACTCGTCATGTTGCCCCAACACACACCTCATTGAATTTTCTAACACGGTCAAATACATGATTAGAGGTCTTCCTTCAACTGGTAGCATCAGAATTGGAGGTTCTTGGAGATACTTCTTGATTTTGTCAAAAGCTTCTTGGCATTCATCATTCCATACCATCTCTTGATTTTTTCTCAGTAATTTGAAGATGGGTTTGCAGGTAGCAGTCAAGTGTGGGATGAATCGGGCAATGTAATTCAAGTGTCCCAAGAAACCTCTGACTTCTTTCTTGTCTATTTCAGTACCCAGATTTACAATTTCAATTGATTCCTCATGCGGCTGTATAGTCTTTTCTTCTTGCAGTAGTCTGGCAAGTTCTCCAGGGACTTCACAATCTTCCTCGCTTCCATCCTCGGCTTGGTAGATCGGATTTTCAAAGTCATAATGAACAGTAGCAGAGTTATTATCAACAGGATCCAGAGTGGCTATGGATCTGCAATTTGTTACGTGAGTGTGTGCAAGAACACATAGCTTGTTTGAAAAATGACAGGAAAGATAAAGAGCGCAATATTTGAATGCAAAAAAAGTCCATTGATTTATTGAATATGAATATGCTTATGAAAATGACAAAACATTTAACCAAATTCGATACACTAAATAAGCAATAACAATTACTCCTGACTAAAGGAAATCAGGATAGTGTCTTCAGCCTCCCAATTATCGAGTCCGTCACCAATTGTTGGGAAAATCCAGCTATCCAAGTCATAATCATTATCAGTATCTTCCACAACATTGACAGTCTTGTCATGATTAGGCAGGGGAGCAATGATGCCATCAGGAGTCTCCGGAGGATCAGAGGTAGCCGCCTGTATCTTTCCACTTCGAATGCCGCTTTCAACATGTTCACCTGTTAATATAAGTCCAGTGAAACCCAATGAGGAACTCCTCAATAGATGGCTGTAGAATGGGCCAGTCAGCGTGCTCATGAACATGTCCACTAACTCTCTGTCAGTCAGAGGAGGTTTGACTCTGCCAGCCAAATCTCTCCATTTTTGAGCATATTCTTTGAAGCTTTCTTTAGATCCCATAGTCATATTCTGCAACTGTAACCGAGTAGGTGCTAATTCAGAATTATACTGGTAATGCTTGTAGAAAGCTGTCGCTAAGTCAGTCCAGGTGTGGATGTCAGAGCTCTCGAGCTGATAGTACCATTCTAACTGTGTGCCAAACAGACTCTCTTGGAAGAAATGGATCCATAGTTTCCTATTAGTGGTATATGGCTGAATCTTTCTCACATAAGCTCTCAGATGCATCTGAGGACAAGATGCCCCATCATACTTAGTGAAAGCAGGGACCTTGAATTTGCGGGGAATGACCACATCAGAGACCAGTCCCAAGCTTTCGAAATCCAGACCGGGCGTCTTTTGACCCTCCATAGCTAGCATGCGTTCTTCTAGCAAGTTATACTTATCATCTTTTGGAGAGTACTGTTTATTTTCATAATCTTCATCGTCGTCCTCAGGGTTGAAAGGATCAGCATTCTCATCTTCTGAATCTGTCCCCTCTTCTTGATCCTTCGGAATTCTAATCTTGACTCCTGCAGCCTGTCCCTTAAGCCTTCTTCCCGGGTTAATGTAACTCACAGGTTTCTTGTCTTTCTTCTCGAGCAATAGAGCCTTTAGTTCCTCCTGCCCCTTGGATAAGTTCAAGAGCATCTCCTGGAATTGAGCACTCTGAGCCTGGAGATCTTTGACAGTTTGTTCGAAGTCCATTTTTCTGTTTGGAGGAAAACCGTGAGAACATTGATCCCTTTAGAGTACCTGTTATGCAATGTTATGCTATGCAATGTATGAAATGTTTTCAATGTTTAAAGTCATTGAAATGGTTAGTACAATGCCACGATGTCATGATGTTATGATGTTATGATGTTATGATGTTAAGTAAGTAACAAGCACAAACAAGTCACACAACAATCATTCCTAGGTTTTAAGGCTTGCATGAGTTCCATAGGTAAATACCCTCCCCACTGAAGTTTGGTTGGTTCAACCTGTCCTAGAATAGTAACCGGGTTCTAGAAGGATCTCAAATCATCGACCTTCCTTTAAGTCCACTTCAATGTAACACCAAGTGGTTGACCGAAGCTTCCCTAAAGTCCAATCTCAAAGAGTGTAGTATCGAGTCTCAACCAACCTCAGTCGGAACCGAAGTCAGTTATCTCACTACTTTCTAATGGCTAGGATGAGTCAATTAGGGTTCTAAAGGTCTGGTTAATGTTTTGATGGCACCACGCGGAAGCCAAATTTTTCCTCAAGTAAACATGAGGAACATCAGGACATCCAAAGTGTCACATTAACCGTAGCCATCATTTTAACCATTCCAGTATACGCCGGATAGTCGCGATGATCTATTGCTACTTACCTAAGGTACACTAGATCCGGGTGTAGGATCTTTCACTCAAGAATACCCAAGCAATCCCTTAAAAGTAAATCAGACAATTTTAAATAAGTGATCTTGTTTTTTAAGGTAACCTCTCTTGTAATCGTCCCCAGCAGAGTCGCCAGTTCTGTCATACGGTGAACTGACTTGGGGTATTTTGCTTTTTATCGCAATGTCGCGGATAACAAGAGTCGCCACCGACTTTTCTTTTATCCAATAAGGAAAGGTGGAAAAGAACAGGAAAGACCTCAATAGATTTTGGGTTCGGGAGGTACATTATACAAAGGGAAGGTATTAGCACCCTTTGTATCCATGGTTATCCATGGGCTCTTAATTGCTGGATCACTTATATTTTTGTCTGAAAAGTGTTGGTGAATTGTTTAAAAATGTTTCGAAAAGAGAGTTTAACTTTGTAATGATTCTCGTATGAATGTATACAAAGTATTTATCTCGTTTGATTTTGAAAAACAGTTTAGAAAAATATAACTTGGTAATGATTCTAGTATGAATGTATACCAAGTGGTGATTTTCTAGGACTTGCAAAGTGTGAGGGGTGGAAAATGTTTTAGGTTATGATCCAGTAATTGAGAGTTATACCTTCCTAAGGTCGTTATGGGCATTTCCTATCCTTATGAGGGTAAAACTATCCTTACTATTGAGAAGTAAGTAGTTTTATCCTTTGGATGTAAAAGGGTCATTGTAGGGTCATCGATAGGTCATTGAAGGCAACAGTTGTAAGGATACCTTAGCATTCGAAGGGACGATCATCATTTAACCGTAGGCTACACCGAAGGGTCATCGAGGGACAAAATCGTATTTTCGAAGGCAACATCCGAGGGACCATGATTTATTTTATGATGATTTAACCGAAGGGTCTTTGCTAAGTGTATCCCTACATTCGCGGGACACGACCGTTATACCGTAATACCGTAGGGCAGCAAAGAGAGGTCCAAGATCACATATTTAAAGGCCGTATTTTACAATCAATTAGGCAATTAGGATGAATCTCCACATTAAAATCAATACATTAAAATCAGCTAAGTAATTGAGGGTGGATCTCCACATTAAAATTAATACATTAAAATTAATTAGGTAATTTAGGGTGAAACTCCACAAAGGGCATCCCACAAATAAAGTGGAATACTTATCTAGCTAGCTTTCCCGGCGATGTGTGAACCTTTCCAAAACTCAGCAAACATGTCAGAATACCAAATCAGGGTGCAATCGAGAATTACACCACAAAAGAAACCAGAACAGCAGTAGGGTCAGATAAACAATGCATGGCTATGATAAAAACATGACAGGTGGGCAAAAGTCAGAACAGAAAAGTCGGCTGCTGTCGCGTTCGCTCCTGCTTCGCCTAGCGAAGTCTTAGCGAACACTCGTTGCATGCTCGCTTAGCGATGTGCTAGCGAGCGGCTGCAGATTCCGGTTTTAATAACGATATAATGGCAGCAAGCTTCACACCTTATAGCATTCATTACAGAGATTATGTGGTTAGACATTCAGATGTTCATGCATACTTAAATTCATATGTAAAACTTAAGATAGTTTCATAAATTCAATCATGATACCATGTGCGATTTAAGAACATAAGGTAGTAATAGCAATGCCAACCTGTTTGTAATCGAATTGTAACCTTGAATTGGCCGATCGGATCGAGTTGAGCGGAAGTGACCTTGCTGCCGCCGGCTTTTCCTTCAGGGTTTCCTTTAGGGTTACTCGGAATTCTCAGGGTTAGCCTCCAGGGTTTTCCGTCTGTGAGCGCTAGGGTTTGCTTGCTAGGGTCCTCCTTTCGTCCTTTTTCGTCCTCCCTTTTTCTGACTGGAGTTGTGGTATTTATAATGCCTTTTTTCATGACCTAATGGGCTCAGAGTGAAGCCCAGAATTTTCTGTTATCTGCCAGCTTCGCTAGGCGAGCGTGTAGCGAACGTTCGCTAGGCGAGCGTGCAGCGAACGTTCGCTAGACGAAGGATTTGCTCGCCTAGCGAGCAGGCCAGTTTGGGCCATTTTCTGGATTGGGCCACTCGTGAGCTGGGCCTTTGTTCCTTTAAGATCAGTGTCATAAAAATGAGTCGGAGTTCCCTGAAAAATGTCTTGAAATATTAATGGGCAAATTTTGGGGTATGACAGTTTCTCATTCGGTTCAAAAACCAAATCAAGCCAATGAAAATCGATGTGGTTTGGTTCGATTCCCAGTTTTAATTTTTAGGAACCGACAAATAGATGAGTCGAACCAATGATATAATTATGCTCTAAATATTTTATTCCACCCATCATTAAGCCCAAATTTTATATCGGTCAAATTATTCTCCATCTTTGTTTACATTTAATTCATTTTAGAAAAACACGAATATAGAACCAAACTCTCAAACATAGAAAGTAAAAACAATATAAGTCACAAAATTTCTCTCGCCTCCTTCTTGTCATACCCCGATTTTGTCGCTGAATTTTTTTTCCCATCAATCATTCATTTGCATTTCTTCTCATGACCATTCCATCTGATCATCCACTTGGTGGTCACATTCGAGCTACCTTAAGAAGGAAAGGCAATCATTGTGGATCGATTCCTATTTCTGTCATTGCTGCCAGTGACCCAAAGATTTTTAGTTTGTGTAAATGTATTAATCCTGAGGTGGAGTTAAATCCAGTTTTGGTCCTTCCATACATAGTAAAGGGTGCTACAAAGTTACATGAGTTTCTTACTACCTTTGAACAACATATTTAGATTAAAAAACTTTGTCCATATCCGCAAGATATTATAGAAGTCATTATTGAATGAAGGTTGTTCAGAAGAATGCATTCAGGTTAAGGCCATACGAATTCCTAGTTCAATGGAAAAAGGTGTTGAAGTTGTGACTCTCTGCATGTATTTAAGAGAGTACTACCTTGATATCATTGCAAATGAACTTGGTTTAGAAGATGGTGCCAATGTTCTAATTTCAAGGAATATAGGATGCTTCTAGGGAAGACTCCAGGGGGCACTTACAAGCTATCAAGAGAAGCAATACTCACAGCTGAGCTGCCTTCAAAATTTACCACGAGAGTTAACTGGAGGGGTTCCCTTCCCAGGGATATACTTAGTATGTTTTGCCGCCAGCATCGCCTATCCGAACCTGTCTTTTCCATTATAAGTCATTCTTTCAAAATACTAACAGAGTCATCTGAATCAAGTTTTAAGGCTGCAGACTTGGGAATTGACGTGATTGAATGTGCCAATGGGACCTCTGTAAATGCATGTCCAAAGAAATCAAATTCAGATATGTTTAATTGTGAAATAAAGTTGCTTTCAAGGTGTAGTTTACAGATTAAAGGACTCATCAATTACTGTTGCTTTTGATGATATACCATAAGATGGTTTAAACAGTCCTCTAAGGCTGAAAAAATTGCAAATAAGGTGACGTATCACAGGATGAAAGAGGCGTTAGTACAGTTGAGTAAAGGTGTGCATAAGGGTCCTGCTTCTGATCTAATCCATGTCTTGTTCAGGGAGAGGCAACCAACAGTGTCCAAGAAGGATGTATCTTTCACTTCCATTAATAGAAATCTTGATCACTCTCAGAAAAATGCAATTTCAAAAGCCCTATGGTCGAAGAATGTTTTTTTTGCTACAGATGTGGCGGAAATTATATTGAAGTAAAACGTGGATCTAAGACTCTCGTTTGTGCTGCCTCAAATATTGTTGTTGACAGTTGTAGCACCTCAAATTTGCACCTCCCATTTGTACATTCATTTCATTTTTAGGTCATTAACATTGCATTCACATTGCATAGTCCATTACATCTCATCAGTCAAGATTGGTCAAGAGATTCAACCGTGCAAGAGAGCAAGAGCATTTTCCATAAGATGAAAGCCCTATGGTGGTTCCAATGAGCTTACATGACCCAAGGATCATTTTGAAGCAACTTGGCCAAGTGTTGAAGGCTCAGAGTCCACAGTGCATGTCCAAGTCATCTGAGGCCCATAAAGTCAACTGCAAGTCAACTGTAAGTTAACTGAGGGCTAGGAGATGGAGAAATGGATTGACACACTTCTTTCATGTCCCAAAGAAGGTTATTCAACATGTCAAACATCTACCTTAAAGATTTTGAAGCCAGATCAAAAGTTTCCCAAAATGGAAAGTGACATGTAATTTCAAGTTTCCAAAAATGGCAAGTTTTTGGACAAACTTCAACTCAACTTTCCAACATCAAAGAAGCTTCAAATGAAAATTTGTCCAACATGAAAGTTGAAGATCTTTCTCTCCTATTTCCAAAAAGTCCAAGATCATGAATTTCTAATGTGTGGTTGAGGAGATATGATCCAATCATGGCAAAGTGTGTTCAAACATTCAAATAGGCATAACTTTTGAACCAAAGCTCCAAAATGAGTGGTTCTTTTTGCATTTTGTTCATCACGACCTCTAGTTTCCAAAACATCCATTACATGGCATGAATTCAACTTGCATAATCATGTGCTCACTCATGAAGATTTTTGAAGGAAATTTCATAAAACCATTTTGGATGATTGTATGCATACAAAACCAATTCAAAAGTGTGCATGGGCCTTGTTTAAGAGGATTTGGATCAGATTCGTGTACTGTTCACGCATGCATTCCATGCATGGGGGTGAAATACCATTTGGCACATACACCTTATAACTTGTTAATCTTGATTAATTTTGGTTAAAACAGATTTTCAGCATCATTAGCAAGTGGTATATAAGGATAATCTCAACTGTTTTCAGCATTAACCACACTTTTCAGATCTAGATTCAAGAATCACCAAATTTTTCTCTCAAAAATATTTTTCAAATTCTTCACACAAGAACATTTTCCATTGATTGATTCATGCTCATGAGGTGTTTTTGAGGAGATTTGTACGTGGAATCAAAGCAAATCGTGCCATATTGAACCAGATTCAAAGCTTGAAGCATCCATGGAGTTTGCAAGTTGAGCTGGATTCATGCATACTTGAGCTTCAAATTCATCATCAATCACTTCAATAAGCATCGTGGAGGAGATTTGAGGCTTGGCTGAGCTTGTAGCGCGCGATTCAGAGGTTCTGTTCTTCAAAGAGGCAAGGATTCGACCTCTCTAATTCTCAAATTCTTTGTTATATTCATGTAGATCTTTTGCTGGTGGTGATTTCGGTATAAAGTTTGATTGAAATGGCTCAATATTCATGAAGATATGCTTGATTGAAAGTTTGATGTCAACTTTCATTTTCTTCGATTTGATCTTGTTATTGTGAATTATGGTTAAATGATTGTTGATCTTGCATGTACATGAGCCAAGGAATCGATTGGTATAGGTTTTGTTAATTTCTGGACACTTTTTTGAAAATCTGGAAATTCACATGAAGATCATCATGATCTTCATCTTCAACCTATGAAGTTCATAGCATTTCCAGAATTGCTATGAGTTTGCTGCAAATTTGCTACGAAATATTCATGCGTTTGCTACCGTTTTTGGAAACGCGCCAGGTTTAGGGTTCAAGGCCAAAACGAGGTCGTTTTAGGTTGCGCGCGCATTAGTTCAAATGTGGCAATGGTTCGATCCTGGCCGAGTGTAGTTTTTCAAAATGCCATGCTATTTTCACCTTTCCCTCCTATTTTCCAATGCTAGCTCATTTTTGATTTCAAATTTTTCTATCAACTTCAAAAAATCATATAAAATAGAAAAATGCACCAATTTCACACCAATTTTTTGCATGATGCTCCTTATCCTGTCTAGTTTTTTATGAGCACGAATTGCAAGTTGTGCTTGGCTGAAAAAATATTTTGTTCTAGGATGATTGAATACATATGCATGTGTGATATTGCCTTGATCTTTCCCTCATAAAATGCTTGTTTCTTATCCAATGACTCTGAAATTTTGCATGCCAATTCTAGACACATTGCTGGACATTTTGGCTTTGGTTTGATATTTTTCCCATGATCCATTTCTGTTTTATACTCATGCTAACTTGGTGTGACAATTTGTGTCACACATTTGGTTGTCTGTTTTGTACCATGTGATTGCCATGCCTAATAATGTCCAATGCTTCTGATTTTTTGTGTGATGGATGTTATAGGTGTCTTGTTTGCTCATGAAATTTTTCCAGATTTGTTTGAATCATTTCCTGTTTTGATTTGAATTTTTCATTCATGATGATCACATATGAACTTTGAAATTGCCTTTGACTTCACTTGATCATGAAATGCATTTGGTTAATGATTTTGATGTGAGCCTTTTTAGGATATGCCAATGAGTGATTAAACATGCTTTGTGTCAAGTTTGAGCTTCTGTTTTGGATTTTTGATCCTCTTTTGACCCTAGGCTTTGACCTAGTGGTTTGGACTTACCATTTGGATTGTGATTTCAGGTTCAAGTACATCCCCATGAGTGAGGATGCTCCTTCTTTTGAGCTTGATTATTGGTTGTTGTTGGCTAACATTATGTGTTTTGTAGGGCTTTGAGGACAATTCATTTGTGTTTGCCTAATGCCATGCACCATTGTTGCCTGATTGGATTTGTCTGTCTGTTTGATATTAACTATTGTTTGTTTGTCTGTACAGTTGAACTGATTGGTTTAGATTTTTTCACAGGTACCTAAGTGGCTTTGAGTTCATTTGAACTTTGCTTTGCTAGCTTGTGGTTTGCTTACCACTAAGGTATAACTCCTTTGACTTCATGTAGTCTGGAAGACCTGTCCTGTTATGTGGGCAGGCACCTGCTGAAGCCCTCCTTAAGAGGCAATGCTTGTGAATGTTTAATTTTGTGCCAAGCAGGTAAAGACCTCTTAAGAGGCAATTGGCAGATAAAAGAGATGTGTAATCCATCTCCTGCTACTCAGTGTGTCATTCACTTTGCTCACACACCATGTGTTGATGCATTGTGAATAAAAACCCAAACTCTTGTAGTGTCAGTCATCTGTGGAGAAGAGTTCCTACATTCTGAACTCCCACATTTTCTATTTGAGCAAAGCTCTCCCAGGCCAGGGATAAGAGCTGTGAGGTCTTACCCTCACTTCCCATTTCATCTGCTTCACCCTAACTCTCAATGTTAGGGTTAAGAGCTAAAAATACCCCATTCCAGCTGGCTTGTTTCTACAGCCTAGCCTTGTATGAGCCAATTGTTTGCATATAGTGTGCGTGCTTGCTCTCTTGTGCTTATGTTTGCTGATGTGCTGTTTAGGCTAGCTTGCTTCCTGTGCAAGTTAGGATAGAGACCTCAACATAGGGATCGTATGCATGACAACTTCTAGGCTCGAGTCGTAGTCTCCCTAGTAGCTTGTTATCTCCCTTGTCTCTGGTTAGGTTAGAAGTTCTTTCCCTGTTAAGGGGAACTACGTCGCCCTGATCCTCATACCAGATGAGGTACGTAGGCAGGAGATGAGCTGATCTCTCCGGGCGCCCTTTTTTCTTTTTCAACCCTTTGTGTGTGTTGGAGTCTGACGTAAGTCCAGCGATTGGCAGTTGGTTTCCTGTGTCTTGTTTGCTTATTGGAGTTGACGTAAGTCCAGCGATTGGCAGTCGGTTTCCTGTGTGTGTGTTTGTTGGTTCGGAGTCTGATGTAAGTCCAGCGATTGGCATTCGGTTTCCATGTTTGCCTGTTTGTGTGGAGTCTGACGTAAGTCCAGCGATTGGCAGTCGGTTTCCTGTGTTTGTTTTGTTTGGCGTGCGTTAGCCGAGCTACGAGTGCTCTGATTCTTCTCCGGACAGAGAAGATACGTATGCATGGGATGTGACATCCTAGCGAGCACGTTTCCCCTGTCCCGAACTACATCGACTCTGATGTCTGTGTCTGACAGACTACGTAGGCCCAGGATACGATATCCTGCCGAGTTACCTTCTTCCGTCTTTCAGTGTTTCCTTCCAGCCTTGTGCAGTTTGTGAGAAGCATTTTAGCAACCTTTCTTCTATCCTTTCTGAGCGTGGATCCCGTCGAGTACGACGAATGCGTAGGGGTGCTAATACCTTCCCTTCGCATAACCGGCTCCCGATCCCATCAATCTCTGGTCGCGAGACCATGTTCTTTCCAGGTTTACTTCGAGCGTTTCCTTTCCCTCCTTTGGGATAAATAACGCACGGTGGTGGCTCTGTTGTTTCTTTTTCCCGCCAGTTTTTCGCGTAATGCGACAGCTGGCGACTCTGCTGGGGAACCAGAGAAGTTGACCTCTTGTTGGTCCATCTTCCCTAAGCGAGTCAGTCCTAGCGCTCTTTAGGATAGGGTTGGTTGCTTTTACTGCTTTATTTATTGCATTTATGATTATGATGTGATTGTATATATGTGCATATATGTTTGCATGCATCAGTTATCATTGTGCTGGCTGTGTCTCTATTTCTCTGTTGGGTGGGAGTTACATGAGGTAAAAGGCCCAATACCCAGGCTACGAGTGAACTTTAGGACACCTAGGAATAGAGTGATTCATGGGAAGCGGGTGGTATTGCGCCATTTAGCGGAACATGATATGACGAGCAGTTCAGACTCTGATGGGGTATTATCGGTGCATACATCGGGTGTGTACAGGATGATATTCTTGAAAGGGTTGTTTATCCTGCGTTTCTCTTGACCTTACCCTGGCCTAGATGACACCCGTGAGTGGGGCGGGATTGAATCATTTGCAGGTACTGATGGTGACTATGGTTCAGATGAACTTATGGGTACTTACTTCTGACACGCCGGAGTTCTGTCCGTGACATCTATCAGCGGGTTCCGTTTATTTCGGATCCCCGGGTTGAATTTGAGGATACTTGTTCAAAGGATCTGGTTGTCATCCGTTCAGTGGATTTCCTGTGATGATAGTGACATATCCCCCGGTTCCGTTTATTTCGGAACTCCCCAAGTTGGATTTATGGTTACTCGGGCACTCAGATGATTGTAATCAGTTCAGAGACCGGTCCAGCACAGTTGATCTTCAGATGACTTGGAGGATGCACTGTGGCTTGCATTCATACATCTGCATCATTCCCATTTTGCATTCATCCGCATTTAACCCATGTCTATCCGTACTCAGGGTCAATTTTTTTATTAAGATTCTGGTCGAGAGACATCCGGATGTCAGAATGTTGTTGATGAAATATTATCCGTCTCAATGAAGCTAGAATCAGAAGGACAGAATATTCCTCATACGGATAGACATTGCATGCGTGAGTCATATTAACCTGTTTTCTGTTTTGTAGGTGTCAATATCTAATCAGTGCACATAGCTCTCCCGCTCAGACGTCCTGCTAGACTTAACAAACTCGGGCTGATGGATCCACCCAACGCCGACATTCTCGAATTGAAAGAGATGATGAGAGAGTTGTTCAAAGTTATGCAAGGGCACGCCTTAGGGCAGAAAGTAATGGCTGAGAGGTTGGAGAGGATTGAAAGCTGGATGATAAAGGAGAAAGTTCAGAGAAAGGCTCCGTCATCCATAGTAAAGAAGCCCTCTGGCAATGGTCAGCTCAAGAAGGAGGTTGAATCAGGTGGGGTGCAGGCCAAAAAAGAACGCAGTCAGGATCGTTACCACCCTTATGCTGCCACTGTAACCATTCCTGTTGGTAATCCACATGTACCACAGCAACAACTGCCACCTCAACAGAAAGCACAGAAAGCTAAGGGCCAAGTGAAGAAGGGGACGACGGATCGTCAGTTCGATAAGCCACCCGTGACTTATACCCTTCTGTTCAAGAGGTTGAGGGATCTTGGGTTAGTTCGGCCGAGGATATTGGTTCCTGTAGAACAGCATCAGAGGCTTGCAAACTACGATGAGAATGCCAGGTGCGAGTTCCATTCTGGGGCACCAGGACATAACATTGAGGGTTGTAGAGCCTTTAAACATGCCGTCCAAGATATGGTGGATTCTAAGGTCATCAGTTTGGCGCCAACACTGAATGTTAACGTTAACCCCGTGCCAGGTTCCGTGGGGATGAAAGTGATGTCAAAGGACAAGAGAGGAACAAATGTGACTAATGGGGATCAGTTAAAAACTTTAGTGTCTGTGGTCCCAAAACATCTGATGAAGAGTGGAGTATTCCCTAGTGTTGATAATTGTTGTGCGGCTGTCACCACAAAGGGGTGTGTAGTGATGGGGGAAACGATCCAGAGAATGATGGAAGTAGAAATGGACGGTGAAAAATTTGAAACACCAAGTCAGGCAGTTGAAACCGTCAAGGTGGAGAACGCCATTTTTGCTGAGAAAGAGAAGAAGCTGTCCATTTCTTCTTACAAACAGGCCATGGAAGTGGTGAAGAACGGAGAAGCCCTGGGCTAGGAAAAGATCATAGACATTATGGTGAAAGCAGATATGTTCGGGGTTGGCTATCAGCCAGATCAAGACTCGTCTGGACAAAACAGAGGACGTCGTCCACCGTTCACATTCGTCAGTGCCGGAATGCTGGATCTAGGTCACGCCTGTACAGTGGGTGAAGAGATTGACCGTGACCGCGAGCTTGAGTCGTGGATAAAGTCGTGCGTACCAGGGAACTGGAAGGCCTCAAGGATCATCACTGTCACTCCTCATGAAGAGTAGTATTTCTGGTTTTTCAATTCTGTTTGCATGAAAACCATACGTTTTGCCCGAAACGTAATGGTCCATTGTAAGGGCCATCTCATGTGTTTCATTGTGCAACATTTTGCATCATTAATAAATGGATGTTTTTGTGATTAAAAGCGGTGTTCCCTGTCTTTCATTTATTTTTGCAGTTTAAAAAAAATAAAAATGGCAATGTTTATTTTCATTTTTCTTTCCTTTTGATTTGTCTTGTTCCGACCTCAAAAGTGACTATCCTCCTGATCTCATTGATAACAATTCGGTTACACCTCTGTATGACTTCGACAATCCGATCTATCATGCCGAAGAATAAGGCGAAGAAGATTGTGATCTGCTGGAATTAGCCAGGTTGTTGAAATAAGAGGAGAAGGTGATTCAACCGCACAAGGAGCGATTCAAGATTGTTATTCCAGGCACCGCCGAGGTCAGAAAGAAAGTGAAAGTTGGGGCCGCTTCAGAGGCGTGTCAAGAGCAGAATGGTAGCACTGTTAAAAGAGCATGTGGATACCTTCGCCTGGTCGTATCAGGATATGCCATGGTCGGATACCGATGTCGTTGTGCACAAGCTACCATTGAGAGAAGACTGTCCTCTAGTGAAGCAGAACGCCCGTGCCATGTATCAAATAGCCATGGTGACTTTGTTTCATGATATGATTCATCGTGGAATCAAATGCTATGTTGATGACATGATAGCAAAGTCCCAAGCAGAAGAGGGGCATCCGGTAGACCGGGGCAAGTTGTTTGACCGGTTGAGACAATTCAGACTGAGGTTGAGTCCGAATCAGCGCACTTGTGGAGTGTTGTCCGGTAAAATGCTGAGGCTCATTGTGAGCGGATAAGAGGAATTGAGGTTGATCCTGCTAAAAAACAAAAAAGAAAGAAAAGAAAAAGGAAAAAAGCGATACAAGAAATGCCTGAACCGAGAACAGAAAAGAAGGTTCGTGGTTTCTTAGATAGATTGAACTGCATTTCACGGTTCATATCTCATCTGACAGCCACGTGGGAACTCATTCAAGCTGTTGGAAAAAAAAAGGATCAAACGGTCAGGTGGATAACATGATTGCCAAGGGGCATTGAAAGATAAAAGAATAAGTTGCAGGAACCTCTGATTCTGATGCCTCCCGGTGGAGAGACGGTCATTAATTCTGTACTTGACAGCCCTCGAGGGGTCTATGAGGTGTGTACTGGGTCAGCATGACGAGTCTGATCGAAAAGAGCATGCAATTTGCCTTAGCAAAAAGTTTACCGACTGTGAAACAATACATTCACTACTCGAGAGAACTTGCTGTACTTTGGCATAGGCTGCTCGCCGACTGAGACGGTATATGCTGGTTCATACCACTTTGTGGATGTCCAAGATGGATCCGATCAAGTATGTGTTTGAGAAGCTAGCATTGACCGGACGGGTGGCGAAAGGGCAAATGATGTTGACTGAATACGGTATTCAGTATACCTCTCAGAAAGCAATCGAGGGGAGTGTATTGTCCGATTACATCGCCCCACAACCCATTGAGGATTATCAACCAAGGAAGTTTGAGTTCCCTGATGAGGATATCTCGAGGTGCTCAAATCGAAAGATTGTGAGGAACCGATCCCGGAGGAGGGGCCTGACCCTGAATCCGAACGGATTCTGATGTCTGATGGGGGGAGGTTAATGTGGATAAGTTAGTGCCATTTTGGTTACGCCAAAAAGATCCCACATTCCTTTTGTTTCCCGGATAACATTTGAATACACCAACAATGGTGGCTGAGTACGAAGCTTGTATCCTGGGTATTGATCTTAGGCGCGTACGTCTACTGGGGCAACGCCGCGCTCGCTCGTGTATGGGATAGAAGTGATATTACTTACTGAGGTCTAGATCCCATTGTGGAGAATCCTGATGGATGAAAAATTAGAGAAGGCTGAGTGGATAAGGACTCGGTATGACGCGTTGAGCCTGATTGAGGAAAAGGGGCTGGCAGTTATTTGTCATGAGCAATTGTACCCAGTGAATGAAGCGTGTTGTTGACCAAAAAGTGTGACCTCGAGCGTACCACGTGGGAGAGCTGGTATTGAAAAGGATCCTTCCTCCTCAAGACGATCGTGGGGCAAGTGGATATACGATTATGAATGCCCATTCGTGGTCAAGAAGGTTTTCTCTGACAGAGCTTTGTTGTCAACAACCACGAATGACGCAGATTTTCCATCCCTTGTGAATGCGGACGCAGTTAAAGGATACTTCGTTAAAAAGAGACCCGCTGGACAAAAAGAATAAAAAGTCCAGGCAAAAATGGGCATCCCGGCGAACCAAAAAAAAAAGGAAAAGGTTCGGGCAAAAGTTAGGGATAAAAGAAAAAACTGTACACCCGGCAAGCCGAAAACCCCACAAGGGCGGCTTGGGCAAAAAAGGGTATCCCGGTGGACTGAAAACCCGAAAGGGCAGTCCAGGAAAAAGAGAGATTGAAACGAACAACTGCGTCCAGCATGATCATTTGTACTTTGGTTAAGACATCATCGATAATTCCCAACAGAGATCGATCGGAAGCGTCTTGTTCAGAAGACAGAAAGTGCGGAAAGTCTTGAGGACATATGGGGTGTAACCGAGTTGAAACCCGATGAGATCACGGTTTCACATTGCCATTACGATAGATTTTTCCTTTTGTGCACGATCACCTCTTTCTAGGGATTGCTTCCGATGTGCGGCTTTGTTACGAGCCACACCTCTTTTAGTTATTAAAATGCATGTTCAGTCAAATAATTTTGTTTTTGTTTTCATGACCGCTTTGATTGCGAAAACATCCGTTTGTTTTTTATAAGAGTATTTGCATTTTGAAACATAGAGGTCCCTTCCGGTGCATGCTTATAAGATGGGAATCTGGAAATCTTATTCGGAAGTTTGAGTGACCTAGGTGTTGAAATGTTGGCACGCCTGGGGCATGTTTTTATCTAACGATCTCTTTGTAGGTGCTGTTGGTTCGTTTTCACTCACTTGCAGGCTGTGATATGAAGCCTTTTGACAAAAGATCCCCGCAGAGTCCAATCAGGGGCAAGGGATAGAAGAACGGTGGAAAGACGGTGAAAGAATTGCGACTACGATCCTAGAGGGTAATCAAGAAGACTCTTCAAAGTCTGAAGATTAAAGAGTTAGCCCGGATCTGAGGAGATCAATTGTCTCGAAGTAAAGAAGAGACGAGAATACTAGGTGATGAATCAGAAAAGACCGGACGAGTCTGGGAGTCCTAAAAAATGGGAAGTTGACACTACGGTTGGATGGTAAATGCCAGGGTTAGACGAATCAATGGCCGTTCCATGTAAAATAGACCGTATCTCCCCAGTGGGTTGGAGAGTGTTATCTCCCTAGCAAATTCGAGATCGGTGTCTCCTCAGCGAGCCTGAAGATTTCCATATCCCCAGTGGAAGTGTCGGTGGGTAGATTGTTCCTAAGGGTTGAGGATGTTTCCCCAGCAGGCTTGAGAGTGGCTGTTTCCCCAAGCAAGTCTGAAAGCTTTTTAGAACTGTTCTTCCCCAGCAGTCGGGTAGCAGGTTCAAAGGCCACTCTATCCCCAGCTAGTCTGAAAGCTGTTGATCCCCACTGAATCTGAAGTTTGTTGTATCCCCAGCGGAGGTATCAATGAATAGTTTGTTCCTCAGCAGTCGGGTGTGAAGTACTGTAATCCTCAGCAGGGTTGTGAATGCCTTTCCCCATCAGGGTTGTGAATGCCTCTCCCCATCAGGGTTGTGAATGTTTTCCCCTAACAGATTTCCCCAGCAGAGATTTGTGTTGATGGTTTTCCCCAGCGAGTTCCCCAAGTGGATCAGGGCCGGTGAAGATTATCCCCAGTAGAGTTTATCCTACCTGTGGATTGGCCGCTATCCTCAGTAGAGGTGAGCATTGGTTGTTTCCCTAGCGGAGTCCCTCAATGGACTGGATTCAGTGGAAGTCGTCCCCGGTGGGATTTATCCTTTCTCCAGCAGCAATGCTATTCCCCATCACAGTTGATAGGTTGGTGTATTCCTCAGACAGAGTCTCCCCGGAGTTGACTTAGTTTCCTTTGTCGTCTCCATAGTATCAGATCAGCAAAGCACCCCTAGCAGTGCGTCTCCCCACAGAGTTGGAGAATCTATTCAGATTTATGTGCTCGGCAGAGCAATCATTGGCTCCCCAGTAGGATTTTTCATCATTTTGCATCTTGCATATAGTAATCATTGCATCCTCAAAGCGCGTAGCATTTCCATTCAACATGGAGCATTACGCCATAGAAAAATTCAAACATATGCATTCATGTGTTAAACCTAATCAGACCATCTCCCCGGTAGAGGCGGATCATTGTTCAACATCTGTACGACACATTTGCTACAGTTGCTCTTGACAGACAACATTCAAGGTTGGTTCTCCCCAGTGAGCTCCGCAATGAGATCCCCAGCAAGTGTTTAGCCTTGCCTTGACATATGTAGATGTCATCCCTGTGATACCGGTAAGTGTCATGTCAGCACCCGTGTGTGTTCTTTCTTTGGTGTCGGTACGCACCATTGTTTCGGTGTCGGTAAACATCGAGTCTCACTCCAGTCATCGGTAAATGTCTGGTCGTCTTTTTTTTGGTGTCGGTAAACATCGAGTCTCACTCCAGTCATCGGTAAATGTCTGATCGTCCTTTTTTTTGGTGTCGGTACGCATCATTGTTTTGGTGTCGGTAAACATCGAGTCTCACTCCAGTCATCGGTAAATGTCTGATCGTCCTTTTTTTGGTGTCGGTGCACACCATTGTTTATGTGTCGGTAAACATCGAGTCTCACTCCAGTCATCGGTAAATGTCTGGTCGTCTTTTTTTGGTGTCGGTAAACATCATCTTTCGATGTCGGTAAACATCGAGTCTTTCTCCCAGTCATCGGTAAATGTCTGGTCTTGCTTCACTTCTGTACGCATCATCTTTCGATGTCGGTAAATATTGTATCCTTTCCCAGTTCATCCGTTGATGTCTGGTCACCTCTCCGTTGGTGTCGATAAACGTCGAGCTTCTCCCGTTCATCCGTTGACGTCTGGTCGAGTCTTCCCAGTTCATCCATTGATGTCTGGTCACCTCTCCGTTGGTGTCGATAAACGTCGAGCTTCTCCCGTTCGTCCGTTGACGTCTGATCGAGTCTTCCCATTCATCTGTTGATGTCTGGTCACCTCTCCGTTGGTGTCGATAAACGTCGAGCTTCTCCCGTTCGTCCGTTGATGTCTGGTCGAGTCTTCGCAGTTCATCCATTGATGTCTGGTCACCTCTCCGTTGGTGTCGATAAACGTCGAGCTTCTCCCGTTCGTCCGTTGACGTCTGGTCGAGTCTTCCCAGTTCATCCGTTGATGTCTGGTCACCTCTCCGTTGGTGTCGATAAACGTCGAGCTTCTCCCGTTCGTCCGTTGACGTCTGGTCGAGTCTTCCCAGTTCATCCGTTGATGTCTGGCCACCTCTCCGTTGGTATCGATAAACGTTGAGTTTTTCCCATTCGTCCGTTGACGTATGGTTGTGTCATACGGTGAACTGACTTTGTGTGTTTTTGCTTTGGAAAGCAAATATCGCGGATAGCAAGAGCCGCCACCGACTTTTCTTTTATCCAATAAGGAAAGGCGGAAAAGAACAGGAAAAACCTTGATTAGATTTTGGGTTTGGGAGGTACATTATACAAAGGGAAGGTGTTAGCACCCTTTGTATCCATGGTTATCCATGGGCTCTTAATTGCTTAATCACTTATGTTTTTCTTGTCTGAAAAAGTGTTTGAGAAATGTTTAGAAAATGCTTTGAAAAGAGAGTTTAACTTTGTAATGATTCTTGTACGAATGTATACAAAGTGTTTATCTCGTTTAACTTTGACAGTTGTTTAGAAAAATATAACTCGGTAATGATTCTAGTATGAATGTATACCAAGTGGTGATTTTCTAAAAGATGTTTTGCGAAGTGGGAGGTGTGAAAAGTATTTTAAGTTGAGAGTAAGCATTTAAGAGTTATACCTACTCGAGGTCTTTATAGGTATTTCCTATCCTTATGAGGGTAAAACTGTCCTTACTATTGAGAAGTAAGTAGGCTTATCCTTTGGATGTAAAGGGGCATCGTAGGGTCATCGATTGGTCATAGAAGGCAACATTTGTAAGGATACCTTAGCATTCGAAGGGACGATCATCATTTAACCGTAGGCTACAACGACGGGCCATCGAGGGACAAAATCATATATTCGAAGGCAACATCCGAGGGACTATGATTTATCTTATAGGGACATGACGATTTAATCGAAGGGTCTTTGCTAAGTGTATCCCCACATTCGCGGGACATGACCGTAATACCGTAAGGCAACAAAGAGAGGGCCAAGATCACATATTCAAAGGCAATATTTTACAATCAGTTAGGTAATTAGGATGAATCTCCACAAGGGTATCCCACAAATAAAGTGGAATACCTAGCAAGCTACCTTTTCCGGGAGTATGTGAACCCTTACAAAATTCAGCAAACAGGTCAGAATACCAAATCAGGGTGCAATCGAGAATTGCACCAAACAAAAGGAATCACAACAGTAATAGTGTTAGGTAAACAATGCACGGTTACAATAAAACATGTTAGATGAGCGAAGATCAAAACAGAAAAAATCAGCGACTGTCATGTTCGCTGCTGCCTCGCCTAGCGAGGGCTTAGCGAACACTCGCTACAGGTTCGCTCAGCGATGTGCTAGCGAACGGCTGCGGGTTTTGAGTTTAATGGCAGTACGATTTCAGCAGGCTCCAAACCCTCTGGCATCCACTACAGAAATTACATGGTTAAACGTTCAAGATATCCATGCATACTTAAATCCACATGAAAAACCTCAAATATATTTATGAATTCAATTATAATATCACATGTAAATTGGGAGCATAAAGCGGTAATGGTGGTGCAAACCTGTTTGCAATTGAATTGCAACGTTGAATTGGCATATCACTCTTAGGGTTGGTGCCGGATTGAGTTGGGCGAGGGTAACCTTTGTGCAGATGAGGTTCCTTCAGGGTTTCCTTTAGGGTTGCTCTGAATTCTTTTGGTTAGCCTCCAGGGTTTGCTCTCTATCTTTGTGTTTCCTTGTGAGGGTTTCCGTTCGTCCGTTTTTCCTCCCCCTTTCTGAATGAAGTTCTGGTATTTATAATGATTTCTGTAACCTAATAGGCTCAGAATGAAGCCCAAAATTTCTGGTATTCGCAAGCTTCGCTAGGCGAGTGGTGTAGCGAAGGGTTCGCTAGGCGAAGGATTTTGCTCGCCTAGCGAGCAAGCCAGTTTAAGCCATTTTCCGGATTTGGCCACCTGTGTGCTGGGTCTTTGTTCCTTTAAGATTAATGTCTTGAAAAACGAGTTAGAGTGCCTTGAAAAATGCCTTGCAAGATTAACGGGCAAATTTTGGGATATGACAGCTGCCCCTGTTCAATATTCTTGAATTGAGAGAGTTAGAATGGTATGTACGCCATTCGTGGTCTGGAGGTGGAAGATTATTGAACACTAGAATGCCCCAAAAATTTGCACTTGTTAATCAAAAGTTAGTCTTGATGGAGATGGGCTTAAAGATGCCATCCAGGAAGTTTGATGATGAAAGATCAGAATGGATCATACGTTGCTGGGGATAAAGGATCAGAATGGACCATACGCTAGATCGTATCAGAATTGCAGAATGAACCGTCTATTAGGCTGCCTCTGGAGAGGTAAAGATCAGAATGGATCGTACGCTAGATCGTATCTGAGTAGCAGAATGAGTTATCCATTAGGCGGCTGACTTTGCTGGGGATGAAAGATCAGAATGGATCGTACGCTAGATCGTATCTGAGTTGCAGAATGAGCCGTACGTTAGGCTGTATCTGACGAAATAAGGATCAGAATGGATCGTACGTTAGATCATATCTAAGTTGCAGAATGAGCCGTACGTTAGGCTGTATCTGAAGAAATTAGTCGTACGCTAGACTACACCTCGGAATGTACCGTACGTTAGGTAGTATCAGAGGAATAAAGATCAGAATGGACCGTAAGCTAGATCGTATCTGAGTTGCAGAATGAGCCGTACGTTAGGCTGTATCTGAAGAAAGTAGTCGTACGCTAGACTACACCTCGGAATGTACCGTACGCTAGGTAGTATCTGAGGAATGAAGATCCAAATGGGTCGTACGTTAGACCGTATTGGAGTTGCAGAATGAGCCGTACGTTAGGCTGTATCTGAAGAAAGTAGTCGTACGCTAGACTACACCTTGGAATGTACCGTACGTTAGGTAGTATTTGAGAAATGAAGATCAGAATGGATCGTACGCTAGATCGTATCTGAGTTGCAGAATGAGCCGTACGTTAGGCTGTATCTGAAGAAAGTAGTCATACGCTAGACTACACCTCGGAATGTACCGTACGCTAGGTAGTATCTGAGGAATGAAGATCCAAATGGGTCGTACGTTAGACCGTATTGGAGTTGCAGAATGAGCCGTACGTTAGGCTGTATCTGAAGAAAGTAGTCGTACGCTAGACTACACCTCGGAATGTACCGTACGCTAGGTAGTATCTGAGAAATGAAGATCCAAATGGGTCGTACGTTAGACCGTATTGGAGTTGCAAAATGAGCCGTACGTTAGGATGTATCTGAAGAAGGTAGTCGTATGCTAGACTATACCTCGGAATGTACCGTACGCTAGGTAGTATCTGAGGAAGGTAGAATCAGAATGGATCGTACGCTAGATCGTATCTGAGTTGCAGAATGAGCCGTACGTTAGGCTGTATCTGAGAAAAGGGTTAGAATGGATCGTACGTTAGATCGTATCTGAGTTGCAGAATGAGCCGTACGTTAGGCTGTATCTGACGAAGGTAGAGTCAGAATGGATCGTACGCTAGATCGTATCTGAGTTGCAGAATGAGCCGTACGTTAGGTTGTATCTGAAGAAAGTAGTCGTACGCTAGACTACACCTCGGAATGTACCGTACGCTAGGTAGTATCTGAGGGGATGAACATCCAAATGGGTCGTACGCTAGACCGTATTGGAATAGTTGAAGAAATCATATGTTGGGTTGAATCAGAATAAACCGTACGTTAGGTTGTATCTGATAATATTTGTATACGTTGTATTTGTAGTAAATGTCTGGGATGGGCTTAAAGATGCCATCATTAGGAGGATGTCAGAATGCTTGCCAGAATGAATGTTTATATGGAGTATATATGAAAGATGTATCTGAATCTTGAATGTGATTGATAAAGGTGTCTGCCTGAATGAACCTTTTATTTTGACTATATCAGGAGGATAATTAACCTGAAAAGAAAAGTTAGCTTCATGCCATGTCATGATGCATGAGATGTTTTATGCTTGCGAACATTGCATGCATGCGTATGCTGTGAAACGATGTAATGAATGAATTATGCGTCTGAGGAGTTCTGCCAGGGGAAGATAAATCCCAATATTCTGGTCGGAGACATTTATGTTGATGACCCTTTCTCAGCTGGGGGTATTTGATTTCTGTCTGATGATGGAAATATTCAACAGAAGCCTGGCTGGGGCTGGAAGAGATGACCAGTCTGTCTAGTAATGCCAATTTCTTCTGGAGAATAACTGGCTTTGCTGGGGAATAGAATTAGCAACGGATTCATTGGAAAGCATGGTTAGACCTTCTCCTCGATCCTGAAGTCTTTTAGTAATTGCTATTTCTATTTTATGCATGTATTTTTGGTAAACATCAGTCATATTCAAATGCATATATTAATTCGAATTAAATCAATGGACGTTTATGCAAACAAAACAGAGGAAGTAAAACAAAAGCATCTTTTTGGGAACAAAATTGTATTGATTTTGAAAGAGGGCCTATGAACAGACAATTTGAGTACAAAGAGATAGAAATCCTAGTAAGAGGAAATTGTCGAGAAAACAAAGGACAAAGCTATGCAGAAAAAGTCCCATCGGTTTTAATTCCACTACTATCATTATGTCTTCAAGCATCTCATCTCATGCTGTTGGATAGAAGTGATTGGCTTGTTCAGTCCCTTTGGCTTGGGTGACGCTGACTGAGAACGGGACATAGTCATACGCTTTTATCCCTAATTTTTGCCTGGACCGCCTTTTCAGGTTTTCAGTCCACCAGGATACCCTTTTTTGCCCAAGCCGCCTTTTCAGGTTTTCGCCTTGCCGGGTGTACATTTTTATATGTTTATCCCTAATTTTTGCCCGAACCCTTTTGGTTCGCCGGGATGCCCTTACTTTTGCCTAGATACGTTGACCTAGCGGGTCTCTTTTATGCGTAGTATTTTTTGACTATGTCTGCGTTCACGGGATGTGGGAAGTCTTCGCCATCCATTGTAGCAAGTATCATGGCTCCACCAGAGAATACCTTCTTAACTACAAATGGTCCTTCGTATGTGGGAGTCCATTTGCCTCTGGGATCACCTTGTGGTAGAATGATACGCTTCATCACCAAGTCGCCAATTTGATACACCTGTCTCTTGACCTTTTTGTTAAATGCCTGGGTCATGCGCTTCTGATATATCTGCCCATGACAAACAGCCGCAAGTCTCTTTTCATCAATCAAATTTATCTGATCGAGTCGAGTCTGAATCCATTCATCCTCATCTGAGTCTGCCTCTTTCATGATTCTTAGAGAGGGAATCTGAACTTCCACTGGTAAAACGGCTTCCATTCCGTAGACTAAAGAGAAAAGAGTTGCCCCTGTCGAAGTGCGTACTGAAGTGCGATGACCGTGAAGAGCAAACGGTAACATCTTATGCCAGTCTTTGTATGTTACTGTCATCTTTTGTATGATCTTCTTAATATTCTTATTAGCAGCTTCTACGGTGCCATTCATCTTTGGCCGGTACGGAGAAGAGTTATGGTGTTTTATCTTGAACTGCGTGCAGAGTTCAATAATCATCTTGTTGCTCAAATTGGTACCATTATCAGTGGTAACTTTTGCTATTCTTCCGGAGAGAGCAGGTTTCTCCAATATATATTTGATAGGATCCATCTTAGAAATCAATGAAGTGGTATGATTCAACATATACTGTCTTCGACGGCGAGCAATCCAAGCCAAAGCACAGTAAGTCTTCTCAAGCAGTGAATATCTTGTTTCACAGTCGGTACACTTTTTGCTAAGGTGGTATATTGCATGCTCTTTTCGACCAGACGCGTCATGTTGCCCCAACACACACCCCATCGAATTTTCTAACACGGTCGAGTACATGATTAGAGGTCTTCCTTCAACTGGTGGCATCAGAATTGGAGGTTCTTGGAGATATTTCTTGATTTTGTCAAAAGCTTCTTGACATTCATCATTCCATATTATCTCTTGATTTTTCCTCAGTAATTTTCTTGTCTACTTCAGTACCCAGATTCAGTTGATTCCTCATGCGGTTGTATAGTCTTTTCATCTTGCAGTACCAGTCTGGCAAGCTCTTCAGGTACTTCACAATCTTCCTCACTTCCATCCTCGGCTTGGTAGATCGGATTTTCAAAGTCATAGTGAACAGTAGCAGAATTATTATCAACAGGAGCTAGAGTGGACATGGATCTGCAATTCGTTACGTGAGTGTGTGTAAGAAAACATAGCTTGTTTGAAAGATGACAGGAAAGATAAAGAGCGCAATATTTGAATGCAAAACGGTCCATTGATTTATTGAATGTGAATGTGCTTATGAAAATGACAAAACATTTAACCAAATTTGATACACTAAATAAGCAATAACAATTACTCCTGACTAAAGGAAGTCGGGATAGTGTCTTCAGCCTTCCAGTTACCCAAGTCGTAATCGCTATCAGCATCTTCTACAGCATTGACAGCCTTGTCATGATTAGGCATAGGAGCGATGATGACATTAGGAGTCACCAGAGGATCAAATTCGATTGCCCCGACGTCGATCATATCCTGAATCTTATTCTTCAATAACCAGCAATCATTTGTATCATGCCCGGGGCTATCGGAGTGATATGCACACCTGGCAATGGGATTATAACGAGGAGAAGTAGTGTTGAGATTTGCAGGAGGGCCTCTGAGGGTAATTAAATTTGCTTTTAGCATACCCTGTAGTGCTTGTGCTAAAGTCATATTGATCTTGGTAAACTGCCTTCTTGGCCTGTCTTGTCTGTGCTGGAAGTTTTGAGATGGCGGTGCTGCAATCGTAACTGCTCCAACGGTATGGTCACGGTTTTTCTTGTTATGACCTCTTTCACCGTACACAGCATTTGATTCATTCTTTCCCTGATAGGACTTTTTGGTGCTTGCAGAGGTAGCTACCTGTATCTTTCCACTTCGAATGCCGCTTTCAACACGTTCACCTCTCAATATAAGTTCAGTGAAACCCGATGAGGAACTTCCCAATAGGTGGCTGTAGAATGGGCCAGTCAGTGTACTCATGAACATGTCCACTAATTCTCGATCAGTCATAGGGGGTTTGACTCTGCCAGCCAAATCTCTCCATTTTTGAGCATATTCTTTGAAGCTTTCGTTAGATCCCATAGTCATATTCTGAAACTGTAGCCGAGTAGGCGCCAATTCAGAATTATACTGGTAGTGCTTGTAGAAAGCTGTCGCTAAATCAGTCCAGGTGCGGATGTTAGAGCTCTCGAGCTGATAATACCACTCCAACTGTGTGCCAGACAGACTCTCTTGGAAGAAATGGATCCATAGCTTCCTATCAGTGGTATACGACTGAATCTTTCTCACATAAGCTCTCAGATGCATCTGAGAACAAGACGCACCATCATTCTTAGTGAAAGCGGGGACCTTGAATTTGCGGGGAATGACCACATCAGAGACCAGACCTAAGCCTTCGAAATCCAGACCGGGCGCCTTCTGACCCTCCATAGCTAGCATGCGTTCTTCCAGCAACTTATATTTATCATCTTTTGGAGAGTACTGTTCATTTTCATAATCTTCATCGTCGTCCTCAGGGTTGAAGGGATCAGCATTCTCATCTTCCGAATCATTTTCTGTCTCCTCTTCTTGATCCTTCGGAATTCTAATCTTGGCTCCTGCGGCCTGTCCTTTAAGCCTTCTTCCCGGGTTAATGTAACTCACAGGTTTCTTGTCTTTCTTCTTCTCGAGCAAGAGAGCCTTCAGTTCCTCCTGCCCCTTGGATAAGCTCAAGATCACCTCCTGGAATTGAGCATTTTGAGCCTGGAGATCTTTGACAGTTTGTTCGAGGGCCATTTTTCTATTTGCAATAGGAAGACCGTGAGAATATTGATCCTTTAGAATACCTGTTATGCAATGTTATGTTATGCTATGCAATGTATGAAATGTTTTCAAGGACTTTTGGAATTTAACTTTGTGTAAACCACCAAGAAAGGAACTTTTATTAATAATTTTTAATCAATATTCATTACAATAAATAATAAAATACAGTAAAAGCTCAAGTCTCCCAGGGGCGGCTTCTTTTTGGGCGAAGATATGCGTTGAGTCTTCGTTCCTCATTAAGCTGGCTGGTGAGCTCTAACACTTTCTTCCTTTCAGCACAGAACTGAGCTTCAAAAGTATCCCTTTCCTCTCTCAACTGGATCCAAGATTTCTTTAATTCTTCAACATTGGTAGGCATATCTGGATAAGGAATGATCTGAGGAGTACCTCCTTCAACTTCTGGTTCAACAATCAGCGGTCCGACCGCAAGATATGGCATGACAAGTTCACGAGCTCTGGCGTGTACCCATCTGAGATAAGGTTCCACAGGAATAGAGTTTTTCTGTCCTAAAGTGCTTCTTTTCACCATGCCCCAAGCTCGTACAAACCTTTGACGGAGACCTTGGGAATCGTTGTCATAGTCAAACACAGGCCTTGGATAATTATCTCATGTGGACCATCTCTTCGAGCACAACCGAACTGACGTAGGGCTAAAGCAGGATTATAAGTAATACCTCCCCTCATCCCCAGGAGTGGTACATTAGAGAATTCTCCACAACGGTCGATGAGGATAACATTTTCTTCGAGATGAGGACACCAACGAATGTCTGAATGGGAGAACGACATTATCCTTTGAGACCATTTCAAATTCTGCTCATTCTTCAAGACTGATTGAGGAAGGTGTGAAATAAACCACCTAGATAATAAAGGTATGCAGCACATGAGAGTCCCTTGCCTCTTCATAGTATGAGTGTGAAGGGAATGAAAAATGTCTCCAAGCAAGGTAGGCACAGGGTTATGAGTGAGAAATATCTTAATAGCATTCATGTCTATGAATTGGTCTGGATTAGGAAATAACACCAAACCATAGATTAGTAATGCTAGGACATCTTCGAAAGCATGGACATTCATAACTTTTAGGAATTCTCGGGCCTTATTTACCAGAAATTTGGCAAGTAAACCCTTAACTCCACTTCTTGTTACCCAATTAGTTTCAATGTCGGACTTTGTCATGTGTAAAACTGCGGCAATTTCTTCAGACTTCGGGACCTTTTCTAAACCACTGAAAGGTATTTGATCAAGGATAGGTATCCCAAGCAGCCTGGAAAACTCTTCTAATGTGGGTACCAACTGATAATCTGGGAAGGTGAAGCAATGATGTTTAGGATCGAAGAACTGGAATAGGACTCTCATCATATCTTCTTTGAAACCAGTGGTAACTAAATTGAGGAGAGAACCATGTTTCTTGATGAACTGAGCCTGATCGGGAAGTTCTGACACTAAATCCTTGAGTTGAGGAGAGATGGCTACAAAATTGATCCGGATGGTCTTCCTGGGAGCCATAGCCTTACAAAACAGAGCAACGTTAAATCCCTAAGTCCTTGAAATGGTTAGTACAATGCCATGATGTTATGATGTTATGATGTTATGATGTTATGATGTTATGATGTTATGATGTTAAATAAGTAACAAGCACAAACAAGTCACACAACAATCATTCCTAGGTTTTAAGGCCTGCATGAGTTCCATAGGTAAGTACCCTCCCCACTGAAGTTTGGTTGGTTCAACCTGTCCTAGAATAGTAACCGGGTTCTAAAAGGATCTCCAATCATTGACCTTCCCTTAAGTCCACTTCAGTGCAACACCAAGTGGTTAACCAAAGCTTCCCTAAAGTCCAATCTCAAAGAGTGTAGTATCGAGTCTCAACCAACCCCAGTCGGAACCGAAGTCAGTTATCTCACTACTTTCTAATGGCCAAGATGAGTCAATTAGGGTTCTAAAGGTCTGGTTAATGCTTTGATGACACCACGCAGACGCCAAATTTCTCCTCAAGTAAACATGAGGAACATCAGGACATCCAAAGTGTCACATTAACCGTAGCCATCATTTTAACCATTCCAGTATACGCCGGATAGTCGCGATGATCTCTTGCTACTTACCTAAGGTACACTAGATCCGGGTGTAGGATCTTTCACTCAAGCATAAAATACCTAAGCAATCCCTTAAAAGTAAATCAGACAATTCGAATACATAAGTGATCTTGTTTTTTAAGGTAACCTCTCTTTTTGGTTCCCCAGCAGAGTCGCCAGTTCTGTCATACGGTGAACTGACTTTGTGTGTTTTTGCTTTGGAAAGAAAATGTCGCGGATAGCAAGAGTCGCCACCGACTTTTCTTTTATCCAATAAGGAAAGGCGGAAAAGAACAGGAAAAACCTTGATTAGATTTTGGGTTCGGGAGGTACATTATACAAAGGGAAGGTGTTAGCACCCTTTGTATCCATGGTTATCCATGGGCTCTTAATTGCTTAATCACTTATGTTTTTCTTGTCTGAAAAAGTGTTTGAGAAATGTTTAGAAAATGCTTTGAAAAGAGAGTTTAACTTTGTAATGATTCTTGTACGAATGTATACAAAGTGTTTATCTCGTTTAACTTTGACAGTTGTTTAGAAAAATATAACTCGGTAATGATTCTAGTATGAATGTATACCAAGTGGTGATTTTCTAAAAGATGTTTTGCAAAGTGTGAGGTGTGAAAAGTATTTTAAGTTGTGAGTAAGCATTTAAGAGTTATACCTACCCGAGGTCTTTATAGGTATTTCCTATCCTTATGAGGGTAAAATTGTCCTTACTATTGAGAAGTAAGTAGGCTTATCCTTTGGATGTAAAAGGGCATCGTAGGGTCATCGATTGGTCATAGAAGGCAACATTTGTAAGGATACCTTAGCATTCGAAGAGACGATCATCATTTAACCGTAGGCTACAACGACGGGCCATCGAAGGACAAAATCATATATTCGAAGGCAACATCCGAGGGACTATGATTTATCTTATAGGGACATGACGATTTAATCGAAGGGTCTTTGCTAAGTGTATCCCCACATTCGTGGGACATGACCGTAATACCGTAAGGCAACAAAGAGAGGGCCAAGATCACATATTCAAAGGTAATATTTTACAATCAGTTAGGTAATTAGGATGAATCTCCACAAGGGTATCCCATAAATAAAGTGGAATACCTAGCAAGCTACCTTTTCCGGGAGTATGTGAACCCTTACAAAATTCAGCAAACAGGTCAGAATACCAAATCAGGGTGCAATCGAGAATTGCACCAAACAAAAGGAATCACAACAGTAATAGTGTTAGGTAAACAATGCACGGTTACAATAAAACATGTCAGATGAGCGAAGATCAAAACAGAAAAAGTCAGCGACTGTCATGTTCGCTGCTGCCTCGCCTAGCGAGGGCTTAGCGAACACTCGCTACAGGTTCGCTCAGCGATGTGCTAGCGAACGGCTGCGGGTTTTGAGTTTAATGGCAGTACGATTACAACAGGCTCCAAACCCTATGGCATCCACTACAGAAATTACATGGTTAAACGTTCAAGATATCCATGCATACTTAAATCCACATGCAAAACCTCAAATATATTTATGAATTCAATTATAATATCACATGTAAATTGGGAGCATAAAGCGGTAATGGTGGTGCAAACCTGTTTGCAATTGAATTGCAACGTTGAATTGGCAGATCACTCTTAGGGTTGGTGCCGGATTGAGTTGGGCGAGGGTAACCTTTGTGCAGATGAGGTTCCTTCAGGGTTTCCTTTAGGGTTGCTCTGAATTCTTTTGGTTAGCCTCCAGGGTTTGCTCTCTATGTTTGTGTTTCCTTGCGAGGGTTTCTGTTCGTCCGTTTTTCCTCCCCCTTTCTGAATGAAGTTCTGGTATTTATAATGATTTATGTGACCTAATGGGCTCAGAATGAAGCCCAAAATTTCTGGTATTCGCAAGCTTCGCTAGGAGAGTGGTGTAGCGAAGGGTTCGCTAGGCGAAGGATTTTGCTCGCCTAGCGAGCAAGCCAGTTTAAGCCATTTTCCGGATTTGGCCACCTGTGTGTTGGGTCTTTGTTCCTTTAAGATAAATGTGTTGAAAAACGAGTTGGAGTGCCTTGAAAAATGCCTTGCAAGATTAACGGGTAAATTTTGGGGTATGACAGGTTGTATCTCTTTCCCAGTCATCCGCTGATGTTCGGTCACCTCTCCGTTGGTATCGATAAACGTTGAGTTTTTCCTATTCGTCCGTTGACGTCTAGTCGTATCCTTCCCAATTCATCCGTTGATGTCTGATCACCTCTCCGTTGGTATCGATAAACGTTGAGTTTTTCCGATTCGTCTGTTGACGTCTGGATGTATCCTTTTCCATTCATCTTTTGATGTCTGGACGTGGTTCCTTCCTTTGATAAAAATCAAAATCCCCGGTGATAAATATCAGATCCCAGTGGAAGTTGCCATTGGTGAACATTCTTTTCTTGGATCCCCGCAGAGTGCAAATTTCTACGGTTCTTTGGTATTCAATCCCTGTTTACCTTGAAGGTCTGACAGCCGTTGCTCTCATCCGTTCAGGTTCCCAGTTGATTGAATAGGGGTAGCTGTAGCACCTCAAATTTGCACCTCCCATTTGTACATTCATTTCATTTTTAGGTCATTAACATTGCATTCACATTGCATAGTCCATTACATCTCATCAGTCAAGATTGGTCAGGAGATTCAACCGTGCAAGAGAGCAAGAGCATTTTCCATAAGATGAAAGCCCTATGGTGGTTCCAATGAGCTTACATGACCCAAGGATCATTTTGAAGCAACTTGGCCAAGTGTTGAAGGCTCAGAGTCCACAGTGCATGTCCAAGTCATCTGAGGCCCATAAAAGTCAACTGCAAGTCAACTGTAAGTTAACTGAGGGCTAGGAGATGGAGAAATGGATTGAAACACTTCTTTCATGTCCCAAAGAAGGTTATTCAACATGTCAAACATCTACCTTAAAGATTTTGAAGCCAGATCAAAAGTTTCCCAAAATGGAAGTGACCTGTAATTTCAAGTTTCCAAAAATGGCAAGTTTTTGGACCAACTTCAACTCAACTTTCCAACATCAAAGAAGCTTCAAATGAAATTTTGTCCAACATGAAAGTTGAAGATCTTTCTCTCCCATTTCCAAAAAGTCCCAGATCATGAATTTCTAATGTGTGGTTAAGGAGATATGATCCAATCATGGCAAAGTGTGTTCAAACATTCAAATGGGCATAACTTTTGAACCAAAGCTCCAAAATGAGTGGTTCTTTTTGCATTTTGTTCATCATGACCTCTAGTTTCCAAAACATCCATTACATGGCATGAATTCCACTTGCATAATCATGTGCTCACTCATCAAGATTTTTGAAGGAAATTTCATAAAACCATTTTGGATGACTGTATGCATACAAAACCAATTCAAAAGTGTGCATGGGCCTTGTTTAAGAGGATTTGGATCAGATTCGTGTACTGTTCACGCATGCATTCCATGCATGGGGGTGAAATACCATTTTGCACATACACCTTATAACTTGTTAATCTTGATTAATTTTGGTTAAAACAGATTTTCAGCATCATTAGCAAGTGGTATATAAGGATAATCTCAACTGTTTTCAGCATTAACCACACTTTTCAGATCTAGATTCAAGAATCACCAAATTTTTCTCTCAAAAATATTTTTCAAATTCTTCACACAAGAACATTTTCCATTGATTGATTCATGCTCATGAGGTGTTTTTGAGGAGATTTGGACGTGGAATCAAAGCAAATCGTGCCATATTGAACCAGATTCAAAGCTTGAAGCATCCATGGAGTTTGCAAATTGAGCTGGATTCATGCATACTTGAGCTTCAAATTCATCATCAATCACTTCAATAAGCATCGTGGAGGAGATTTGAGGCTTGGCTGAGCTTGTAGCGCGCGATTCAGAGGTTCTGTTCTTCAAAGAGGCCAGGATTCGACCTCTCTAATTCTCAAATTCTTTGTTATATTCATGTAGATCTTTTGCTGGTGGTGATTTCGGTATAAAGTTTGATTGAAATGGCTCAATATTCATGAAGATATGCTTGATTGAAAGTTTGATGTCAACTTTCATTTTCTTCGATTTGATCTTGTTATTGTGAATTATGGTTAAATGATTGTTGATCTTGCATGTACATGAGCCAAGGAATCGATTGGTATAGGTTTTGTTAATTTCTGGACACTTTTTTGAAAATCTGGAAATTCACATGAAGATCATCATGATCTTCATCTTCAACCTATGAAGTTCATAGCATTTCCAGAATTGCTATGAGTTTGCTGCAAATTTGCTACGAAATATTCATGCGTTTGCTACCGTTTCTGGAAACGCGCCAGGTTTAGGGTTCAAGGCCAAAACGAGGTCGTTTTAGGTTGCGCGCGCATTAGTTCAAATGTGGCAATGGTTCGATCCTGGCCGAGTGTAGTTTTTCAAAATGCCATGCTATTTTCACCTTTCCCTCCTATTTTCCAATGCTAGCTCATTTTTGATTTCAAATTTTTCTATCAACTTCAAAAAATCATATAAAATAGAAAAATGCACCAATTTCACTCCAATTTTTTGCATGATGCTCCTTATCCTGTCTAGTTTTTTATGAGCACGAATTGCAAGTTGTGCTTGGCTGAAAAAATATTTTGTTCTAGGATGATTGAATACATATGCATGTGTGATATTGCCTTGATCTTTCCCTCATAAAATGCTTGTTTCTTATCCAATGACTCTGAAATTTTGCATGCCAATTCTAGACACATTGTTGGACATTTTGGCTTTGGTTTGATATTTTTCCCATGATCCATTTCTGTTTTATGCTCATGCTAACTTGGTGTGACAATTTGTGTCACACATTTGGTTGTCTGTTTTGTACCATGTGATTGCCATGCCTAATGATGTCCAATGCTTCTGATTATTTGTGTGATGGATGTTATAGATGTCTTGTTTGCTCATGAAATTTTTCCAGATTTGTTTGAATCATTTCTGTTTTGATTTGAATTTTTCATTCATGATGATCACATATGAACTTTGAAATTGCCTTTGACTTCACTTGATCATGAAATGCATTTGGTTAATGATTTTGATGTGAGCCTTTTTAGGATATGTCAATGAGTGATTAAACATGCTTTGTGTCAAGTTTGAGCTTCTGTTTTGGATTTTTGATCCTCTTTTGACCCTAGGCTTTGACCTAGTGGTTTGGACTTACCATTTGGATTGTGATTTCAGGTTCAAGTACATCCCCATGAGTGAGGATGCTCCTTCTTTTGAGCTTGATTATTGGTTTTTGTTGACTAACATTATGTGTTTTGTAGGGCTTTAAGGACAATTCATTTGTGTTTGCCTAATGCCATGCACCATTGTTGCCTGATTGGATTTGTCTGTCTGTTTGATATTAACTATTGTTTGTTTGTCTGTACAGTTGAACTGATTGGTTTAGATTTTTTCACAGGTACCTAAGTGGCTTTGAGTTCATTTGAACTTTGCTTTGCTAGCTTGTGGTTTGCTTACCACTAAGGTATAACTCCTTTGACTTCATGTAGTCTGGAAGACCTGTCCTGTTATGTGGGCAGGCACCTGTCTGAAGCCCTCCTTAAGAGGAAATGCTTGTGAATGTTTAATTTTGTGCCAAGCAGGTAAAGACCTCTTAAGAGGCAATTGGCAGATAAAAGAGATGTGTAATCCATCTCCTGCTACTCAGTGTGTCATTCACTTTGCTCACACACCATGTGTTGATGCATTGTGAATAAAAACCCAAACTCTTGTAGTGTCAGTCATCTGTGGAGAAGAGTTCCTACATTCTGAACTCCCACATTTTCTATTTGAGTCAAGCTCTCCCAGGCCAGGGATAAGAGCTGTGAGGTCTTACCCTCACTTCCCATTTCATCTGCTTCACCCTAACTCTCAATGTTAGGGTTAAGAGCTAAAAATACCCCATTCCAGCTGGCTTGTTTCTACAGCCTAGCCTTGTATGAGCCAATTGTTTGCATATAGTGTGCGTGCTTGCTCTCTTGTGCTTATGTTTGCTGATGTGCTGTTTAGGCTAGCTTGCTTCCTGTGCAAGTTAGGATAGAGACCTCAACATAGAGATCGTATGCATGACAACTTCTAGGCTCGAGTCGTAGTCTCCCTAGTAGCTTGTTATCTCCCTTGTCTCTGGTTAGGTTAGAAGTTCTTTCCCTGTTAAGGGGAACTACGTCGCCCTGATCCTCATACCAGATGAGGTACGTAGGCAGGAGATGAGTTAATCTCTCCGGGAGCCCTTTTTTCTTTTTCAACCCTTTGTGTGTGTTGGAGTCTGACGTAAGTCCAACGATTGGCAGTTGGTTTCCTGTGTCTTGTTTGCTTGTTGGAGTCTGACGTAAGTCTAGCGATTGGCAGTCGGTTTCCTGTGTGTGCGTTTGTTGGTTCAGAGTCTGATGTAAGTCCAGCGATTGGCATTCGGTTTCCATGTTTGCCTGTTTGTGTGGAGTCTGACGTAAGTCCAGCGATTGGCAGTCGGTTTCCTGTGTTTGTTTTGTTTGGCGTGCGTTAGCTGAGCTACGAGTGCTTTGATTCTTCTCCGGTCAGAGAAGATACGTATGCATGGGATGCGACATCCTAGCGAGCATGTTTCCCCTGTCCCGAACTACGTCGACTCTGATGTCTGTGTCTGACAGACTACGTAGGCCCAGGATGCGATATCCTGCCGAGTTACCTTCTTCCGTCTTTCGGTGTTTCCTTCCAGCCTTGTGCAGTTTGTGAGCAGCATTTTAGCAACCTTTCTTCTATCCTTTCTGAGCGTGGATCCCGTCGAGTACGACGGATGCGTAGGGGTGCTAATACCTTCCCTCCGCATAACCGACTCCCGATCCTATCAATCTCTGGTCGCGAGACCATGTTCTTTCCAAGTTTACTTCGAGCGTTTCCTTTCCCTCCTTTGGGATAAATAACGCACGGTGGCGGCTCTGTTGTTTCTTTTTCCCGCCGGTTTTTCGCGTAATGCGACAACAACATTGTTGAGAGGCTAGTTCCATACAGAGTTAAGCTAGTGAGGATTGGTCATCCTGCACGTTTATTGCCCCAAGTACTGGACAGTGCACTGGATGCTCATGTACTACGAGGAGATGATAGTGGCCTTGCAAATGACATTCGGAAAGAAATGAAGGTATTGAATGGAAAGCTGCTAAAAACTAAAGAAAAAATACAAAAGGAACTTAGGACTCTATCTAGAGAAGAGCGGAAAAGGCAGCAAGTTGCTGTTACAGATGTAATTAAAACTGCAGATGTAATATTAACTACTCTGATTGGGGCTTTCGCTAAGAAACTTGACCGCACTTCATTTGATTTGGTGATTATCGATGAAGCTGCTCAAGCACTTGAGATAGCATGTTGGATACCTCTGCTAAAGGGTACAAGATGTATCCTTACAGGAGATCATCTTCAACTTCCTCCAACCATTCAAAGTGTTGAAGCTGAGAAGAAAGGCTTAGGAAGAACCCTCTTCGAACGACTTGCAGAACTGTATGGAGAGGAAGTCACATCTATGCTTACCGTCCAGTATCGGACGCATCAACTTATCATGGATTGGTCTTCTAAAGAGCTTTACAACAGTAAGGTAAAGGCTCATTCAAGCGTTGCTGCACATATGCTATATGATCTTGAGAATGTGAAGAGGACATCTTCAACTGAACCAACCATTCTTCTCATAGATACAACTAGATGAGATACGAAAGCTCAGTGAACAGCGTCTCATGCCAGTCTGAAAGATTTTCCATTTTATATGATGAAATTATTGCATCTGCACTTAATAATGGAATCATCACATGGAGCAAATTTGGATTGTCTTCACCACCAAAGCCAGAAACCTTTCAAAAACCTGCGCCGCAAGAAAAGAATGTGACGTTGTGGAAAACGGAGATGGGTGATCCTATTTATCAACTCTCTCAGAAGAGTATCACAAGAGTCAATTGGCCTGCAATTCAGTTCAGCTCTGATGAGGCTACTGCGTGCCGCTTGGCAACTAATGAGTTGCAATTTTTCGATACTCGGGATTTTTTCTAAAGGATTTATTTATCGGTTAAGAGTTCAAGGAGTTGCTTCTGCCGAGCTTTCTAGTTCACCTGCTTCTCATGTAGCTGCATTTGTTCCGGAATCCAAGGGGTTCCTACTAGTGTACCGATATATGCTTGTGGAAATGCTTCCCAAAGTCAGCCTGTGGCTCGACGGAGTTTTTTTCTCTCGATGTTCTACCACCCAGCTTAAATGGAATCATGGTTCAATTGGACTTCTAGCTGTGGCACAGTCAGATGTTGATAAAACCAATCAGAGTTACTATGGAAATCAAAGTTATACTACTTAACAACAGATGGGAAGTTTGAAGGATTAATACCTCTTCGGAAAGAGGGGTTTGTTCACGAAGCTCAGTGGCCATATTCAGGCATAGAGTTTGCTGTTGTGTATGGGTTTATGCCTGCTAAAGCAACTCTATTTGACAAGAACTGCAATCCCTTACTGGAGCTTGGAACTGGTCCTTACAACACTATTCGATGGAACCCGAAAGGGAAATTTTTATGCTTGGCCGGTTTCGGTAACTCGCCTGGTGATATGGTATTTTGGGATTACGTAGAAAGAAAACAAATTTATAGCAGCATAGCAGTATTTGTTCATGAGAGAAAAAAGGGAAAAAGGAACAGAAACGCGATTCTACGAAGAATAGCTTTTCTCAAACTCTATTCTTGCTCCCTCAAACGCTATTCTTGCTCAAAACTCAGATGCGATTTTTGCGCAACAAAGCACCAAGTTAGTTTGCAATTCAGAATGGTTTTTCGTTTTGGATTCGCGAGAACACCCATTCCTTCCATTTCCCCAACAGCTGTCCTTCTCTTTGTAATTGCACCTTGCTGAGAAAACATGCAGTGCTGAATCGGATACATGACAACGAGCTCAGTCGGTATTCCAACAACAATTGAGCGGAAATGCAGAATTTACCAATTGCTTGTGGGGATTGTCTGAAAGTGACCAACTTGATTGGTGTTGTCAACAAGATTTTTTTGGAGTCCTCAACCTTGAAACAAAATTGGAGAGAGTAATGGAAGTGAAAAGGTGTTGAGGATTGGAGTTTCCTGCATGATGCTGCAATGCCATTGCTTGACTGGATGGCTGGATCATCTGTAAATGTTGTTGAAGCTGGGGAGATTAGTTTTGGTTTGAATAAAATGGGAAAATTCAGATAAAGTAAGTTATGCAATTCTAAATATCAACGGCTATGAAAACCACGAAAACCGTTATTTACCCAGAAGAAATGTCTAGCATTTTGAATATCACAGAATGCAGTAACCTCACGATGAAAGAGATGGCACAGTGTGGAGAGTTGGTTGAAGTTAGCCCCTCCTGCAAACTGAAATTTCATACAGTTTATAAGTCTCCTAAAATTCTCCAAACACAGCATGATCAATCCCTGGAGAATTTGTGACTGAGATTGATACGAAAGCAATTGACAGCGGCAAACTTAGAGCAACAACCCTTGATCTCAAGGAGCATTCAGAGATTGATTTGATTGGACGGGTACTAGAATCAAATATGGAACATGAAGCCTCCCTTCTCAGCTTTTGAATTTCCAAAACCATTTCAACATAGGAATCACATACATAGGACATGAGCTCCTTGTTCCATCAATTAACTGATTTCCAACATCAAAGTTTCCCTCGGCTGAAGCACCCTTGTCTTGGTATATATGGTGAGACAAGTAATAACAATCAAACGGGATTTTTCAAGATCACCCCTACCTTCCACATCCTTCAAGATCATTTTATCCTCTGATAAGAATTGGTCAAAATAGTTCATAGAAAGATAAGGAATAAATGTATCAGGATCAATACTCTTTGAGTGCTCGGCGATTATTGAAACTGAATTCATGCAGAGAAGAATGTTCTGATTGTTCGTAAAGAAGTTTCACCTAGTCAAAGTTGATTTCTCCTCTTTCTCAATAGCAACATAAGAAGCCAGAAATCGAGCTTTCTTATCTTGAAGATCCCTCAGTCTGAATTGAGCTTTCTTCTCTTGAAGATCTCTCAGTCTTTTCAAGTCAAAAGAAGCTTCATCACAACTCTCCTTAGAAAGACGATATTCATTGGCCAAGTCATTGATTTGAAGAGAAATCTGATTGAAGGTTTCACGCACCAAACTGTTAATTCATAAGGGAGTTTGTGGTAATTGTGCGTGGGGAACTCGAGACTTGAGCTGCTCAATTGCATGCATTCCAACGTACAGTACGAGGGAGTCGATTAATGGTGCACTGGAGCAACTTTGTTCATAACAACAAGTTTGCAAACTTGCTCAATCTCTGAATCAACCATGTGATGCATATTAAGATCACCCGGTATTGGTGACTTCACTTCAAATGCATCGACGTTTCCGGCAAGACATTCTTCTATTTGCTCTTCAGTAGCATGCAAAGTTTTGGTAACTTTTCACTCTCAAGTAGTTTCCAATGAGCAAGTCGCGGTCTCAGCATTCAATTGCTTTTGAATTCCATTCATCTCCACCTCCTTAAGTACAAAACAAACAACATAATATGGATCTCGAAATAGCACAAAAGCGCTCCAAGCCATCGGTTTAAATTGTTGCTAAGTGTTTGAGCTGCTAAGGTTGCCGGTAAAGTGCTTCCTGCCTTGAATGGAAAAGTGACCGGTATGTCATTCATTGTCTCAACTGTGGATGCCTCAGCCGTCGGCCTTACAGTGAGGCTCGAAAAGACCAACCTCGATCCACGCCGAAGCTGTTGCAATACAAATCCCCAAAATCAGTTAGTTCTAAAACAAACTTTTTAGCTAAGTAAGTTACAGTGGTGAAAGTTTTTCTTACCAACAGTAGAGTTTTCAAAATGAAGAGAATTGAGAGGGGGACCACAAGTTGGATATGGACAAAATTCAAAACCTCTCCACTGCACAGCAGACCTCCACTACTCTGAGGAAACACAGCAGCACAGCAGAGAGGAGATGAGAGATATATAAGAGAGGCCACTGTTCATTTTGAGAGAGAGCTGAAAAACCCTAGTTTTTGGAGAGGATTGGCGGCTACCATTCAGAAAAGAAAAGGAGAGAATTGAAGGCAACGTTTACCTACATTCGTCGGTCGAGCTCGCCGCAACCGGTTAGCTTCCTTTCCGAACTTTATTTCAATGTTTTGATTCTGCTTTGCTTCCTTCTGAGGGAACCATGGTTGTTGTTCCAATTTGATTTCATTTAGCAATACTGTTTGTTTGTGATAATATCTTGTTGTTAAATCTTTGATATTGAAAATGGAAAGAAACAATATTTCTGTGCGTTAAGATGAACTTGTTGAGTTCTGCTACTGTTTTTCACCTTTGTTTTATTTAAAAGGGCTTGGTCCGTTTTTCTTTATGTTATCTGTTAGCGCATGAGATCTTATGACAAGGATGTTTGTATGGCTGAGTTGGTAAAGGAATGCTTTGGCAAACCCTTGGTCTTGGGTTCAATACCCGTGTGCACCACATTTTAATTTTACAACATTTTCTTTAATTTCTATTTCACATTTCTTTTTAATCCCCTCATTATTCCTAATGTTTATTACCCCTTTTACTTATTTTAATTGTTAAATATCGATTTTAATTTATGGATTCAACAATTCCCATGTTGTTTATCCATGATTATTGACAGTATTTCGCCGCATTTCGATTAATCGCATATGACATTTCAATTATTGTCAACATGCGCAAACCGGCTTTGAGCACATTATTTAGGTTTTATGTGTCCCTCAATTTCCATCCGTACAAATCCCGATTTTACCTTTTTTTCGATTTAATTTTTAAGTGTGTTGTAGATATAATTTGTTGTGTTACTTTCTTCACATGGCTTACTCTTGGGCCTTCTTACAATGAGACAGTTCTCTTGCACTTACACTCATACATTGCATTATTTGTTGTTTGGGCCTGATTTAATTATTCCAGTATTTTGAATCCCCATTTGACAAAATGTACCCCACTCCCCCGATGTGTAATAATTTTACTGTTTTATTTCTTTGACTGTTTAGTTAGCTACTAACACAAGAATAAAATCAACAATTTCAAAAGATAAAAAATAATGACTCGATCCAACGTCGAGTATTTTCTCAATAAACAAATCAATCCATTTCTTCTTCCCATTCTATTCCATTTCTTTCAAAAACTTCATCAAATGCTTGATCCAACGTCAAGCCATTTTTCATAATAAAAACTCAAAAATATTAATTCATATTCAAAACACTTTTCAATAAAGATGGAAATGGAACATGGTGTATACCATGCACTCCTGAGACTAGGATTCGAGATGGATATCTCGTCGATCCTAGCTCTCGCCATCATCCAAATTTATCTATTCTGTTTCTCTCAAACACTCATTCAAATCTTTCTCAATCGCTCATCAAATGCTTGATCTAATGTCAAGTCATTTTCATAACAAAAACTCAAAAATACTTAATTCCTTTATTAAACACTTTTCAATAAAGATGGAAATGGAACATGGTGTATACCATGCACTCCTAAGATTAAGATTCGAGGCGGATGCCTCGCCTATCTTAGCTCTCGCCATCATTTTAAATTGTCAATGCGGTTTCTTCAAACCCTTTCTCAATCAAACCTCAAAACCACTTAATGCTTATTAAACATTTTTGCAAATAAGATGGAAATGGAACGTGGTGTATACCACGCACTCCTGAGACTAGGATTCGAGATGGATATCTCGCTCATCCAAGTTCTCGCCATTACTCAAAACACATCAAACCAATCAATTTCTTTTTCTCGCCGCCGTGCGATTAACCCTTCAAACCTTTTCTCAAATGAAAGGTACTTTGTTTCAAAACAATGCAAGACAATGTTTTTCCACCTGTTTTGGGTAGTCCAACAATGTTTTCGTCGATTTGACACAAAGTAGCTTTCGCTAAAATCGACCAACAAACAAACATTTTTCTACCCAGAACTACGTAAGCCTTGACTTCTCTATTGAGATACGTATGAGCAGGATTTATAAATCTTGTCAGGCCCACTAATAAAAAACTTAGGTTTAGTCCTTCGTCAAAAATCCAAAAATATTCTTCTCTCTTATATTCTTTCTTTTCCCGCTTAATAACTTGAAAAGCCTAACATTTCAACTAACACTAATGCACACAACTGACCTAATGGTTCCCGTTGAGTACAACGGACGTGAGGGATGCTAATACCTTACCCTTGCGTAATCGACTCCCGAACCCTGATTTGGTTGCGACGACCTATAATCATTGTCGTTTTGTCTTGGGTTTTATCGATATTTCCCCTTTCCTTTTTAGGAATAAATAAAGTTCGGTGGCGACTCTGTTCAGTCCATCATTGCGAGCGTGTGATTGCGCTTCGCTTAAAAGTCGTATCCCCATTTTTTCTATGAGGTACGACAGATGGCGACTCTGCTGGGGAAAATCTCGTTCCCTAAGCGAGTCAATCCTAGTTAGGATGTTTGTGTGCCTTTGTTTGTTTAATTGTGTGGCTTTTCCTTATTTATTGCTTTTTATTATCTTTATTATTATATTAATATATCTGTTGTATATTGGTTCTATTGTGATTGTTGGTATTTGGGTATTTGATTGCAAACCATGTGGGAAAGACTCTACACCCGAGTCTAGAGTGAAAAAACATAAGATAGGACGATGGTTGAGTAGTACGGACTCCCGAGGTGAATACTTCGTAAGAGTCGATACGAGAACCTCACTTAGAGTAGATCCTTTTGCAAATATTATCGCCCGAGGTGTATACCTCGTAAGCTTCAATGTTTCAAAGGGGTCCATGACTCTAAGAACCTTTAGAACATTGAACCTTTGGCCAACTAGAAATGATGGTTGCGTAGTGTGGATTCCCGAGGTGAATACTTCGTAAGAATCGATACGAGAACCTCGCTCAGAATAGACTCTCTAGATGGAGTTGACGACCGGAGAGTATTTTCCGTAAGCGTAAAACAGTCTTTTGAATCCATGACTCTGAGTACCCTGTCTAGAACCCAGTCGATGGTTGCGTAGTACGGACTCCCGAGGTGAATACTTCGTAAGAGTCGGTACGAGAACCTCACCCAGAATAGATTCCCTTGATGGAGTTGACGACCGGAAAGTGTTTCCCATAAGCGTCAAACATTCTTGTGAGTCAATGACTCTGGGGATCCTTTGTAACAAAGCCCTAGATCATACCCGGTGAGAACCCCTATTTTGGAAAGCAATCAAATTTATCCATACCTCGGACCTTTGAACCTGTACCCAAAAAACATTGCAACCATCCATTCATTGCATATGCATAAAAAGCAAAACTCTTGGTTTTTATCAAACAAAATGCATCCATACATGCATTCATACATTTTCAAAAAAAAGAGTCTCACTCCGCCCTTTCTTCCCCTAGTTTCACGCTGAATTTTCAACACCGGTATAATACTCGTGCCAGAGCAAGACAGAGAATGGCTGAACAAGAACAAGAGAGCGCCCGAGTTAGAGCCGAGTTGGACGAGATCAAGGGAGGCATGTCCCAGATGCGAGAGATGCTGCAAGCTTTAACCTTCAGGTTTGAGATTCCACAAGCGACTGTAATTTCAGAGACCACGGGCCCAGCAGTAGAAGTCCCACCTCAGAGGATGTTACCCTCAACCCTTCCTCCGTATGGGCTACCTTATGACTTTGTCCCCCGAGCGGAGGTGGTGCACGAAATAGGGCAATCTATCCAACAAGCCGTGCCATTACCGGTTTACACCGAAGCACGTCCAGTCATCCATATTGTGGTTCCACCAGCTGCCTATGCTAGGCATATTCCTCACTATGAAGATCAAAACCACATGTATCAGACTGTTGACTCAACCGTTGCTGGTGACAAGTAAGGTTTTAGGACTTCAGGGAGGTAAAGGAGAACATGCAGCTCCTCGAGAAGAAGTTCCGAGATTTGGAAGGAGACTACGTCTTTGGATCTGCTGCCAAAGATATGTGCCATGTATCCGGGTTGGTGATTCCAGCAAAATTCAAAACTTCGGACTTCGACAAATACAAGGGGCACACTTGTCCAAAGAGCCATCTCATCATGTATTATCGAAAAATGGCTGCACACGTGGAGGACGACAAACTGATGATCCACTGTTTTCAGGACAGCTTAAGTGGGGCTCCTTCCAAGTGGTATTTGTGTCTGGATCAGAATAGGATCAGGTGTTTCCAAGACCTGTCAGACGCGTTCATAAAACATTACAAATATAATATGGACATGACGCCTGACAGAAGACAGTTGCAGAGCATGTTTCAGCATGATAAGGAGTCCTTCAAAGAGTACGCTCAGAGATGGAGGGAGCTGGCTTCTCAAGTCGAACCACCTCTAGTTGAGAAGGAATTGGCTGAACTGTTCATCGACACTGTCCAACCCCAATTCTACGAGAAGATGGTTGGAAGTGCTTCTTTGGGATTCTTCGAGCTTATTGCTATAGGAGCTCGCGTGGAATATGGTGTAAGGAATGTCAAACTAGCGGCTGTAGCTGGAACTTCAAACGCTAATCAAAAGAAGTTCTCTGGAGGGTTTCCCAGAAAGAAGGAAGGGGAAACAAATGATGTGACTGTTGGTCAGGGAAGAGCTCCTCCAAGAAGGAGACCACAACAATACCCACCTCAGCAGTATGTTCAACAACCAATTCCCTACCAGCAACCCATGTATCCCGTCCAGTACGCTCCGCAACCGTATGTAGCTGCCGTGACGCCCGCATTCAATCAACAGCCTGCTCAGGCTTATCAAGCGCCTCCAGTTTATCGACCAACTCCAGTTCAACAACGTGCTGCGGCTCCTCCAGCTTATCAACAAGCACCAGCAGCTCCTGTTTATCAACAGCCGAGAGCTCAAGCGCCAAAGCAAAAAGCTCAAAACCAAAATAGGAGGCAGGGGGAGAGGGCGACCCTCAATCCAATTCCAATGTCGTACACTATGTTGTATCCCTCCCTATTGCAAAAGGGGTTGGTGGTTCCTAGACCTATGGGACCTCCACCTGATCGTCTTCCTCCATGGTACAACCCTAATGCACACTGCCCTTTCCATGAAGGTGCCCCTGGGCATGACTTAGAGGGTTGTTACGCTCTGACGCATAGGGTTCGTGAGCTAATTGAAAGCAAGATCTTGTCTTTTAAGGACATGGGACCGAATGTGAAGAACAATCCTCTTCCTCCCCATGGAGATCCTGCGGTGAGCGCCATTGAAGACAACACCGAAAATGAAGATGAGCCATGTTTGGTTTACCGGTGTGAGACAGCTTTGAACAATTGGAAGGCGGTTGAGATCCCCGAAAATTTTCCTTTGTCAAAGTAATAATTGTTGTTTTTTTTCCTTTCAAATCCTTAGCTCTGCCCAAGGCTAATGGATCATGTTGTAGGGCCCCTTTTCATTTTCAAATAATCATTATCAATGAATGAAAGGCATTTTGTTAAATTCTTCTTATTCATTTATTTTGCTTTCTCTTAAGAAAATGGCAATCTTTTCAAAAACAAAAAAAAAACTCTTCATTTATGCATCTTTTATTTTTACTTTTCTAAAAATCAATCATTCAAACATGCAGAATAAATGATAACCCCGTTGAATCCAATGACTTTACTACCTCTCATAACTTTGACTCCCCTATCTACCAAGCGGAAGAAGAGGGTGAAGAAGATTGTTACATCCCCGACGAATTGGCAAGGCTGCTCGAGCACGAGTCCAAAGCCCTTCAGCCACATGAAGAACCGGTGGAAACAATCAACCTTGGCACAGAGGAAGAGAAGAAAGAAGTTAAAATTGGCACCACACTTGAAGCAAGCGTCAAGGAGAGATTAGTTAAGCTGCTACAAGAATATGTGGATGTATTTGCATGGTCATACCAGGATATGCCAGGTCTAGACACCGACATCGTTGAGCACAAGCTGCCACTTCAGCCAGATTTCCCACCAGTAAAACAGAAACTCCGAAGAACGAGACCAGATATGGCTCTGAAGATTCGTGAAGAAGTCAAACGACAATTTAACGCTGGTTTTCTCGCAGTGGCGAAGTACCCACAATGGGTAGCTAATATTGTACCTGTGCCCAAAAAGGATGGTAAGGTGAGGATGTGTGTTGACTATAGGGATCTAAACAGAGCTAGTCCAAAAGACGATTTCCCTCTACCACACATTGATACTTTGGTAGATAATACTGCAAGATTTGCTGTCTTCTCCTTTATGGATGATTTTTCTGGATACAATCAAATCAAGATGGCTCTAGATGACATGGAGAAGACCACTTTTATCACCCCTTGGGGCACTTTTTGCTACAAGGTAATGCCTTTCGGTCTCAAAAATGCTGGGGCAACTTACCAAAGAGCTATGGTCACTCTTTTCCATGATATGATGCACAAGGAGATAGAGGTCTATGTTGACGACATGATCGCCAAATCTCAGAATGAAGAAGATCATATGAGCCATCTGAAGAAGCTGTTTGAACGCCTCAGAAAGTTTAGATTACGATTAAACCCTACAAAATGCACATTTGGTGTCCGTTCAGGGAAGTTGCTTGGTTTTATCGTTAGTCAACGAGGAATTGAGGTGGACCCTGACAAGGTCCGAGATATACAAGAAATGCCTGCTCCACGCACCGAGCGAGAAGTCAGAGGTTTCCTTGGACGTTTGAATTACATCTCAAGGTTTATCTCACACATGACGGCCACGTGTGAGCCTATCTTCAAATTGCTTCGAAAAGATCAGGCTGTTGAATGGAATTCTGATTGTCAAAATGCTTTTGAGAAGATCCGTCAATACTTGCAAGAGCCTCCTATTCTGATTCCACCTGTCCCAGGAAAGCCATTAATCATGTATATGACTATGCTTGAAGGATCAATGGGATGCGTGCTAGGGCAACATGACGAAACTGGTCGGAAAGAACATGTTATTTACTATCTGAGTAAAAAGTTTACCGATTGTGAAAGTCGATATTCGCTTTTGGAGAAAACTTGTTGTGCGCTAGCATGGGCCGCTCGTCGTTTGAGGCAGTACATGATTTGCCATACTACTTTGTTGATCTCAAAAATGGATCCAATAAAGTACATCTTTGAGAAACCTGCCTTGACTGGAAGACTTGCCCGTTGGCAGATGCTCTTGTCAGAGTACGACATCCAATACGTAACCCATAAGGCAATCAAGGGAAGTGTGTTTGCAGAGTATCTTGCTCATCAACCAGTTGAAGACTATCAGGCGTTGAAGTTTGATTGCCCCGATGAGGATATAATGGTGATAAAGGATTGTGAGACCCCAGGCCCAGATGAAGGACCAGAACCAGGATCTCGATGGAAGCTCGCGTTCGATGGTTCTTCCAATTACAGCGGTCATGGTGTGGGAGCTGTTTTGATGAATCCAAATGGTGGCTTTACCCCTTTCACAGCAAGGTTGTGCTTTGATTGTACGAATAATGTCGCTGAATATGAAGCTTGTATCCTTGGTCTTGAAGCTGCAATTGATCTCCGAATCAAGATCCACGAGGTGTATGGAGATTCAGCCTTAGTGATATATCAAGTCAAAGTAGAATGGGAAACTCGCGATGCGAAGCTGATCCCGTATCGCGCTCATATTGTGAAGATGATAGAATACTTCGACGATATCACTTTCCTAAAATATTATGATTATGTGATTTTGGCCTGCACTTTTTTTAAGTAATTTGGCCACCACCTTTTTTGAGTGATTTAGGCCTCTTATTTTTTACTGTTTCTAGATGGTATCCGATATAAGAATTTTTTATATTGGGAACCACATCCTATGTATGCAGGAGTTCATGCAGAAACACAAATGAAATAAGATCGTAAGAGAAATTAGATTATTCGCTTAAAGATAGACGAGCTTGATTTGATCCATAAAAAATGCACATTACTATGCTTATCCGTTTTAGGTGAAAGATATTAGATCTTGTGTCGAAAGATTGGTGCAAATACTTGAATAAAAATTGATAAAAATGACATAATGATTGTTGCACTAATTTCAAAGCGTGTGTAAACACACTAAGCTTTAAGATAGGATCGTCTCCAACAATTTAAGCAAACCAGATGCAAATGAGTGTAAATTGAAGAATCCTATTTAGGATACTTTTAAATCCTTAATACAAAATTGCATACTCATATTAAACACATCAACCCATGATATTTTTCGAGAATAAATTTTTGTCATCTACTCTTGTGCATAAAAAAACATGAGAAATAATTTAGACATATTTTAATAGATATTTTCCTCATGAAACTCATAAATTTTGTGTTCTTTTCTGCGTGCAAAACATATCTATTTATAAAGAAATTCATGTCATTTGATGAAGAGAAACTACTCTTTGTAAATTTTAAAACGTCCATGTTATTTAAGGATTTTTAGGAATTGTATGTTGATATTGTTCTACAAATTTAGGAGCCCTCTAGGTTATTAAAAGTTTTGTTTTTGGTGCAATTGTTTTGGATAAATGAGTTTTACAAGAATGATTTATTTTTATTTAATTGTTGCGAGCCATTTTTTAAATTATATTTTCTTAAATTTAGGGATAATTTGTGCGGGGATGAATATAAAAGACAAAAATATATAAAACATGACTAAAATATATAAATAAATATATTTTATAAAAAGGAAACCAAACAACAACTAAAATGAAAAAGAAAAAAACAATCAATAGGACCATTTTAAAGCAAAACAAAATTGGAGAACCAAAACTTGAAAATGGATATATTACAAATAAAAAAATTAAAATCCTAAGGTGAATAAGCAGACAATTACGTATTCGAGTTCCGCCCTTCACATATTACAATGCCCCTACAAACTAAGTAATGCTCACGAGGACTCCCATTCACCTTTTTACTTCTAACGGAATGGTAAGTAATACCCCTTTCGATTACAATGCCAAGATTAATTCTTCATAATTTTCTTAGTAAAATTGTTGAATTTGTCTTTTAGGACATGATGTGTGTTCCCTGGTTGGAAAAATTTCTAGCAATCACTACAGTTTTCACAGCATGTGAAGTCTATTCAAATCCCACAAAAAATAAGTGTAACAATTGACTGTTATGCCAATGAATTATTTGGATCTTGCATAAAACCTCATCGAAAAGATCATCAAGTAATCCCAATGAGTGTTATTTAATTTGATAACTAGATCTAGATCTATAAAATTATAGAGATCTACTTATCAAATTAACCAATAGTCACTACAGTTACTCGATGATCTTTGTGAAAGGTAGTTATGTAAGATCAATATACTGGATTGTCATAGCAATCAAGGATGAACTTGTTACACTTAATTTTGGAGGTATTCGAGTGGACTTCACATGCTTAAAATAATTTAGTGATTGCTAGAAATTCTTCCAACTAGCACACACACATCATATCCTAAGAGACAAACTCAAGAATTGTAACAAGAAAAAAAATTAAACTTGGCATTATAATTGAAATGGGTATAAATTACCATTCTTATTGCCATTGTAGATATTTGATCTTGGACAAGACTCGAAGAGGGCTTGAGGGAGGAAAAGAGAGGAGTTTGGATACTCTCTAGAGGTAGAATAATGTTGTTGCAATCTCAGACACTCATCATTGTCTACCATATGTAATCAAAATTATTAATTGGTCGATGAACAATTGAAATCAATGCTTGATGAAAAATATTAGATAAGTGGCAGGGGAGTATCCAGATCCGGGAGAGGGGGGAGATTGAGAGGGAAAGATTGATGATATTTTTTACAAAAAGGGTTGTTTAGGAATTGACAAAGCAAGAGTTTATATAGTGACAAAGATTCTAGAGAGAATTCCATATAATAAATTTCAGTACTAGGGATTGTATCCTCTATATGCAGGAGTTCAGGCAAACATACAAATTCATTCAGAATGTAAGACTAACTATGATTACTTGATCAAAAATAGACGATCTTTATTAGATCAACATATACCCTTTTAGAATAATGACATCATAGTTTAAAATTATACTTTAAAAAAAAAATCCTTCATCATGGTCTATTAATCAAGATCATACGATGGATATTGTTGCTTCTAGAAATCCAAAATGGTTATTAAGAAAATGATTGAATAACCTTATTATGACAACTGTTCACCTTTTTTTCATCTTCTCATCTTAGATTTTATCATATTATGGGTGACGCGTGGCCTGTCTTCGAGAAGGCATAATAGTCAAAGGAAACTATTTTTTTTATATATAATTCATTGAATAAAAGTAAATGAAGATTTTATGGAAAAATGTGAAAATGTACCCCACACGCCCTATGTAACCTGATTTTCAAACCTCACAAGTGTTATCATCAAACAATATTCTTTTGGCATAAATGCCCTTTTGCCTCCTAAAATATTATGATTATGTGATTTTGGCCTGCACTTTTTTTAAGTAATTTGGCCACCACCTTTTTTGAGTGATTTAGGCCTCTTATTTTTTACTGTTTCTAGATGGTATCCAATATAAGAATTTTTTATTTTAGGAACCGCATCATATGTATGCAGGAGTTCATGCAGAAACACAAATGAAATAAGATCGTAAGAGAAATTAGATTATTCGCTTAAAGATAGACGAGCTTGATTTGATCCATAAAAAATGCACATTACTATGCTTATCCGTTTTAGGTGAAAGATATTAGATCTTGTGTCGAAAGATTGGTGCAAATACTTGAATAAAAATTGATAAAAATGACATAATGATCGTTGCACTAATTTCAAAGCGTGTGTAAACACACTAAGCTTTAAGTTAGGATCGTCTCCAACAATTTAAGCAAACCAGATGCAAATGAGTGTAAATTGAAGAATCCTTTTTAGGATACTTTTAAATCCTCAATAAAAATTGCATACTCATATTAAACACATCAGCCCATGATATTTTTCGAGAATAAATTTTTGTAATCTACTCTTGTGCATAAAAAAACATGAGAAATAATTTAGACATATTTTAATAGATATTTTCCTCATGAAACTCATAAATGTTGTGTTCTTTTCTGCGTGCAAAACATATCTATTTATTAAGAAATTCATGTCATTTGATGAAGAGAAACTACTCTTTGTAAATTTTAAAACGTCCATGTTATTTAAGGATTTTTAGGAATTGTATGTTGATATTGTTCTACAAATTTAGGAGCCCGCTAGGTTACTAAAAGTTTTGTTTTTGGTGCAATTGTTTTGGATAGATGAGTTTTACAAGAATGATTTATTTTTATTTAATTGTTGCGAGCCATTTTTTAAATTATATTTTCTTAAATTTAGGGATAATTTGTGCGGGGATGAATATAAAAGACAAAAATATATAAAACATGACTAAAATATATAAATAAATATATTTTGTAAAACGGAAACCAAACAACAACTAAAATGAAAAAGAAAAAAATAATCAATAGGACCATTTTAAAGCAAAACAAAATTGGAGAACCAAAACTTGAAAATGGATATATTACAAATAAAAAAATTAAAATCCTAAGGTGAATAAGCAGACAATTACGTATTCGAGTTCCGCCCTTCACATATTACAATGGCCCTACAAACTAAGTAATGCTCACGAGGACTCCCATTCACCTTTTTACTTCTAACGGAATGGTAAGTAATAGCCCTTTCGATTACAATGCCAAGATTAATTCTTCATAATTTTCTTAGTAAAATTGTTGCATTTGTCTTTTAGGACATGATGTGTGTTCCCTAGTTGGAAAAGTTTCTAGCAATCACTACAATTTTCACAGCATGTGAAGTCTATTCAAATCCCAGAAAAAATAATTGTAACAATTGACTGTTATGCCAATGAAGTATTTGGATCTTGCATAAAACCTCATTGAAAAGATCATCGAGTAATCCCAATGAGTGTTATTTAATTTGATAACTAGATCTAGATCTACAAAATTATAGAGATCTACTTATCAAATTAACCAATAGTCACTGCAGTTACTCGATGATCTTTGTGAAAGGTAGTTATGTAAGATCAATATAATGGATTGTCATAGCAATCAAGGATGAACTTGTTACACTTATTTTTGGAGGTATTCGAGTGGACTTCACATGCTTAAAATAATTTAGTGATTGCTAGAAATTCTTCCAACTAGCACACACACATCATATCCTAAGAGTCAAACTCAAGACTTGTAACAAGAAAAAAAAATTAAACTTGGCATTGTAATTGAAATGGGTATAAATTACCATTCTTATTGCCATTGTAGATATTTGATCTTGGACAAGACTCGAAGAGGGCTTGAGGGAGGAAAAGAGAGGAGTTTGGATACTCTCTAGAGGTAGAATAATGTTGTTGCAATCTCAGACACTCATCATTGTCTACCATATGTAATCAAAGATATTAATTGGTCGATGAACAATTGATATCAATGCTTGATGAAAAATATTAGATAAGTTGCAGGGGAGTATCCAGATCCGGGAGAGGGGGGAGATTGAGAGGGAAAGATTGATGATATCTTTTACAAAAAAGGGTTGTTTAGGAATTGACAAAGCAAGAGTTTATATAGTGACAAAGATTCTAGAGAGAATTCCATATAATAAATTTCAGTACTAGGGATTGTATCCTCTATATGCAGGAGTTCAGGCAAACATACAAATTCATTCAGAATGTAAGACTAAGTATGATTACTTGATCAAAAATAGACGATCTTGATTAGATCAACATATACCCTTTTAGATTAATGACATCATAGTTTAAAATTATACTTTAAAAAAAAAAATCCTTCATCATGGTCTATTAATCAAGATCATACGATGGATATTGTTGCTTCTAGAAATCCAAAATGGTTATTAAGAAAATGATTGAATAACCTTATTATGACAACTGTTCACCTTTTTTTCATCTTCTCATCCCTAGATTTTATCATATTATGGGTGACGCGTGGCCTGTCTTCGAGAAGGGATAATAGTCAAAGGAAAATAATTTTTTATATATAATTCATTGAATAAAAGAAAATGAAGATTTTATGGAAAAATGTGAAAATGTACCCCACACGCCCTATGTAACCTGATTTTCAAACCTCACAAGTGTTATCATCAAACAATATTCTTTTGGCATAAATGCCCTTTTGCCTCCTAAAATATTATGATTTTGTGATTTTGGCCTGCACTTTTTTTAAGTAATTTGGCCACCACCTTTTTTGAGTGATTTAGGCCTCTTATTTTTTACTGTTTCTAGATGGTATCCGATATAAGAATTTTTTATATTGGGAACCGCATCCTATGTATGCAGGAGTTCATGCAGAAACACAAATGAAATAAGATCGTAAGAGAAATTAGATTATTCGCTTAAAGATAGACGAGCTTCATTTGATCCATAAAAAATGCACATTACTATGCTTATCCGTTTTAGGTGAAAGATATTAGATCTTGTGTCGAAAGATTGGTGCAAATACTTGAATAAAAATTGATAAAAATGACATAATGATCGTTGCACTAATTTCAAAGCGTGTGTAAACACACTAAGCTTTAAGTTAGGATCGTCTCCAACAATTTAAGCAAACCAGATGCAAATGAGTGTAAATTGAAGAATCCTTTTTAGGATACTTTTAAATCCTCAATACAAATTGCATACTCATATTAAACACATCAACCCATTATATTTTTCAAGAATAAATTTTTGTCATCTACTCTTGTGCATAAAAAAACATGAGAAATAATTTAGACATATTTTAATAGATATTTTCCTCATGAAACTCATAAATGTTGTGTTCTTTTCTGCGTGCAAAACATAATTATTTATAAAGAAATTCATGTCATTTGATGAAGAGAAACTACTCTTTGTAAATTTTAAAACGTCCATGTTATTTAAGGATTTTTAGGAATTGTATGTTGATATTGTTCTACAAATTTAGGAGCCCTCTAGGTTATTAAAAGTTTTGTTTTTGGTGCAATTGTTTTGGATAGATGAGTTTTACAAGAATGATTTATTTTTATTTAATTGTTGCGAGCCATTTTTTAAATTATATTTTCTTAAATTTAGGGATAATTTGTGCGGGGATGAATATAAAAGACAAAAATATATAAAACATGACTAAAATATATAAATAAATATATTTTATAAAACGGAAACCAAACAACAACTAAAATGAAAAAGAAAAAAACAATCAATAGGACCATTTTAAAGCAAAACAAAATTGGAGAACCAAAACTTGAAAATGGATATATTACAAATAAAAAAATTAAAATCCTAAGGTGAATAAGCAGACAATTACGTATTCGAGTTCCGCCCTTCACATATTACAATGGCCCTACAAACTAAGTAATGCTCACGAGGACTCCCATTCACCTTTTTACTTCTAACGGAATGGTAAGTAATACCCCTTTCGATTACAATGCCAAGATTAATTCTTCATAATTTTCTTAGTAAAATTGTTGAATTTGTCTTTTAGGACATGATGTGTGTTCCCTGGTTGGAAAATTTCTAGCAATCACTACAGTTTTCACAGCATGTGAAGTCTATTCAAATCCCACAAAAAATAAGTGTAACAATTGACTGTTATGCCAATGAATTATTTGGATCTTGCATAAAACCTCATCGAAAAGATCATCGAGTAATCCCAATGAGTGTTATTTAATTTGATAACTAGATCTAGATCTACAAAATTATAGAGATCTACTTATCAAATTAACCAATAGTCACTGCAGTTACTCGATGATCTTTGTGAAAGGTAGTTATGTAAGATCAATATAATGGATTGTCATAGCAATCAAGGATGAACTTGTTACACTTAATTTTGGAGGTATTCGAGTGGACTTCACATGCTTAAAATAATTTAGTGATTGCTAGAAATTCTTCCAACTAGCACACACACATCATATCCTAAGAGACAAACTCAAGAATTGTAACAAGAAAAAAAATTAAACTTGGCATTGTAACTGAAATGGGTATAAATTACCATTCTTATTGCCATTGTAGATATTTGATCTTGGACAAGACTCGAAGAGGGCTTGAGGGAGGAAAAGAGAGGAGTTTGGATACTCTCTAGAGGTAGAATAATGTTGTTGCAATCTCAGACACTCATCGTTGTCTACCATATGTAATCAAAGATATTAATTGGTCGATGAACAATTGATATCAATGCTTGATGAAAAATATTAGATAAGTGGCAGGGGAGTATCCAGATCCGGGAGAGGGGGGAGATTGAGAGGGAAAGATTGATGATATTTTTTACAAAAAGGGTTGTTTAGGAATTGACAAAGCAAGAGTTTATATAGTGACAAAGATTCTAGAGAGAATTCCATATAATAAATTTCAGTACTAGGGATTGTATCCTCTATATGCAGGAGTTCAGGCAAACATACAAATTCATTCAGAATGTAAGACTAACTATGATTACTTGATCAAAAATAGACGATCTTGATTAGATCAACATATACCCTTTTAGAATAATATTATACTTTAAAAAAAAAAAAAATCCTTCATCATGGTCTATTAATCAAGATCATACGATGGATATTGTTGCTTCTAGAAATCCAAAATGGTTATTAAGAAAATGATTGAATAACCTTATTATGACAACTGTTCACCTTTTTTTCATCTTCTCATCTTAGATTTTATCATATTATGGGTGACGCGTGGCCTGTCTTCGAGAAGGGATAATAGTCAAAGGAAACTATTTTTTTTATATATAATTCATTGAATAAAAGTAAATGAAGATTTTATGGAAAAATGTGAAAATGTACCCCACACGCCCTATGTAACCTGATTTTCAAACCTCACAAGTGTTATCATCAAACAATATTCTTTTGGCATAAATGCCCTTTTGCCTCCTAAAATATTATGATTATGTGATTTTGGCCTGCACTTTTTTTAAGTAATTTGGCCACCACCTTTTTTGAGTGATTTAGGCCTCTTATTTTTTACTGTTTCTAGATGGTATCCGATATAAGAATTTTTTATATTGGGAACCGCATCCTATGTATGCAGGAGTTCATGCAGAAACACAAATGAAATAAGATCGTAAGAGAAATTAGATTATTCGCTTAAAGATAGACGAGCTTGATTTGATCCATAAAAAATGCACATTACTATGCTTATCCGTTTTAGGTGAAAGATATTAGATCTTGTGTCGAAAGATTGGTGCAAATACTTGAATAAAAATTGATAAAAATGACATAATGATTGTTGCACTAATTTCAAAGCGTGTGTAAACACACTAAGCTTTAAGTTAGGATCGTCTCCAACAATTTAAGCAAACCAGATGCAAATGAGTGTAAATTGAAGAATCCTTTTTAGGATACTTTTAAATCCTCAATACAAATTGCATACTCATATTAAACACATCAACCCATGATATTTTTCGAGAATAAATTTTTGTAATCTACTCTTGTGCATAAAAAAACATGAGAAATAATTTAGACATATTTTAATAGATATTTTCCTCATGAAACTCATAAATTTTGTGTTCTTTTCTGCGTGCAAAACATATCTATTTATAAAGAAATTCATGTCATTTGATGAAGAGAAACTACTCTTTGTAAATTTTAAAACGTCCATGTTATTTAAGGATTTTTAGGAATTGTATGTTGATATTGTTCTACAAATTTAGGAGCCCTCTAGGTTATTAAAAGTTTTGTTTTTGGTGCAATTGTTTTGGATAGATGAGTTTTACAAGAATGATTTATTTTTATTTAATTGTTGCGAGCCATTTTTTAAATTATATTTTCTTAAATTTAGGGATAATTTGTGCGGGGATGAATATAAAAGACAAAAATATATAAAACATGACTAAAATATATAAATAAATATATTTTGTAAAACGGAAACCAAACAACAACTAAAATGAAAAAGAAAAAAACAATCAATAGGACCATTTTAAAGCAAAACAAAATTGGAGAACCAAAACTTGAAAATGGATATATTACAAATAAAAAAATTAAAATCCTAAGGTGAATAAGCAGACAATTACGTATTCGAGTTCCGCCCTTCACATATTACAATGGCCCTACAAACTAAGTAATGCTCACGAGGACTCCCATTCACCTTTTTACTTCTAACGGAATGGTAAGTAATACCCCTTTCGATTACAATGCCAAGATTAATTCTTCATAATTTTCTTAGTAAAATTGTTGAATTTGTCTTTTAGGACATGATGTGTGTTCCCTGGTTGGAAAAATTTCTAGCAATCACTACAGTTTTCACAGCATGTGAAGTCTATTCAAATCCCACAAAAAATAAGTGTAACAATTGACTGTTATGCCAATGAATTATTTGGATCTTGCATAAAACCTCATCGAAAAGATCATCGAGTAATCCCAATGAGTGTTATTTAATTTGATAACTAGATCTAGATCTACAAAATTATAGAGATCTACTTATCAAATTAACCAATAGTCACTGCAGTTACTCGATGATCTTTGTGAAAGGTAGTTATGTAAGATCAATATAATGGATTGTCATAGCAATCAAGGATGAACTTGTTACACTTATTTTTGGAGGTATTCGAGTGGACTTCACATGCTTAAAATAATTTAGTGATTGCTAGAAATTCTTCCAACTAGCACACACACATCATATCCTAAGAGACAAACTCAAGAATTGTAACAAGAAAAAAAATTAAACTCGGCATTGTAATTGAAATGGGTATAAATTACCATTCTTATTGCCATTGTAGATATTTGATCTTGGACAAGACTCGAAGAGGGCTTGAGGGAGGAAAAGAGAGGAGTTTGGATACTCTCTAGAGGTAGAATAATGTTGTTGCAATCTCAGACACTCATCATTGTCTACCATATGTAATCAAAATTTATTAATTGGTCGATGAACAATTGAAATCAATGCTTGATGAAAAATATTAGATAAGTGGCAGGGGAGTATCCAGATCCGGGAGAGGGGGGAGATTGAGAGGGAAAGATTGATGATATTTTTTACAAAAAGGGTTGTTTAGGAATTGACAAAGCAAGAGTTTATATAGTGGCAAAGATTCTAGAGAGAATTCCATATAATAAATTTCAGAACTAGGGATTGTATCCTCTATACGCAGGAGTTCAGGCAAACATACAAATTCATTCTGAATGTAAGACTAACTATGATTACTTGATCAAAAATAGACGATCTTGATTAGATCAACATATACCCTTTTGGATTAATGACATCATAGTTTAAAATTATACTTTAAAAAAAATAAAACCCTTCATCATGGTCTATTAATCAAGATCATACGATGGATATTGTTGCTTCTAGAAATCCAAAATGGTTATTAAGAAAATGATTGAATAACCTTATTATGACAACTGTTCACCTTTTTTTCATCTTCTCATCTTAGATTTTATCATATTATGGGTGACGCGTGGCCTGTCTTCGAGAAGGGATAATAGTCAAAGGAAACTATTTTTTTATATATAATTCATTGAATAAAAGTAAATGAAGATTTTATGGAAAAATGTGAAAATGTACCCCACACGCCCTATGTAACCTGATTTTCAAACCTCACAAGTGTTATCATCAAACAATATTCTTTTGGCATAAATGCCCTTTTGCCTCCTAAAATATTATGATTATGTGATTTTGGCCTGCACTTTTTTACGTAATTTGGCCACCACCTTTTTTGAGTGATTTAGGCCTCTTACTTTTTACTGTTTCTAGATGGTATCCAATATAAGAATTTTTTATATTGGGAACCGCATCCTATGTATGCAGGAGTTCATGCAGAAACACAAATGAAATAAGATCGTAAGAGAAATTAGATTATTCGCTTAAAGATAGACGAGCTTGATTTGATCCATAAAAAATGCACATTACTATGCTTATCCGTTTTAGGTGAAAGATATTAGATCTTGTGTCGAAAGATTGGTGCAAATACTTGAATAAAAATTGATAAAAATGACATAATGATTGTTGCACTAATTTCAAAGCGTGTGTAAACACACTAAGCTTTAAGTTAGGATCGTCTCCAACAATTTAAGCAAACCAGATGCAAATGAGTGTAAATTGAAGAATCCTTTTTAGGATACTTTTAAATCCTCAATACAAATTGCATACTCATATTAAACACATCACCCATGATATTTTTCGAGAATAAATTTTTGTAATCTACTCTTGTGCATAAAAAAACATGAGAAATAATTTAGACATATTTTAATAGATATTTTCCTCATGAAACTCATAAATGTTTTGTTCTTCTCTGCGTGCAAAACATATCTATTTATAAAGAAATTCATGTCATTTGATGAAGAGAAACTACTCTTTGTAAATTTTAAAACGTCCATGTTATTTAAGGATTTTTAGGAATTGTATGTTGATATTGTTCTACAAATTTAGGAGCCCTCTAGGTTATTAAAAGTTTTGTTTTTGGTGCAATTGTTTTGGATAGATGAGTTTTACAAGAATGATTTATTTTTATTTAATTGTTGCGAGCCATTTTTTAAATTATATTTTCTTAAATTTAGGGATAATTTGTGCGGGGATGAATATAAAAGACAAAAATATATAAAACATGACTAAAATATATAAATAAATATATTTTATAAAAAGGAAACCAAACAACAACTAAAATGAAAAAGAAAAAAACAATCAATAGGACCATTTTAAAGCAAAACAAAATTGGAGAACCAAAACTTGAAAATGGATATATTACAAATAAAAAAATTAAAATCCTAAGGTGAATAAGCAGACAATTACGTATTCGAGTTCCGCCCTTCACATATTACAATGCCCCTACAAACTAAGTAATGCTCACGAGGACTCCCATTCACCTTTTTACTTCTAACGGAATGGTAAGTAATACCCCTTTCGATTACAATGCCAAGATTAATTCTTCATAATTTTCTTAGTAAAATTGTTGAATTTGTCTTTTAGGACATGATGTGTGTTCCCTGGTTGGAAAAATTTCTAGCAATCACCTCAGTTTTCACAGCATGTGAAGTCTATTCAAATCCCACAAAAAATAAGTGTAACAATTGACTGTTATGCCAATGAATTATTTGGATCTTGCATAAAACCTCATCGAAAAGATCATCGAGTAATCCCAATGAGTGTTATTTAATTTGATAACTAGATCTAGATCTACAAAATTATAGAGATCTACTTATCAAATTAACCAATAGTCACTGCAGTTACTCGATGATCTTTGTGAAAGGTAGTTATGTAAGATCAATATAATGGATTGTCATAGCAATCAAGGATGAACTTGTTACACTTATTTTGGAGGTATTCGAGTGGACTTCACATGCTTAAAATAATTTAGTGATTGCTAGAAATTCTTCCAACTAGCACACACACATCATATCCTAAGAGACAAACTCAAGAATTGTAACAAGAAAAAAAATTAAACTCGGCATTGTAATTGAAATGGGTATAAATTACCATTCTTATTGCCATTGTAGATATTTGATCTTGGACAAGACTCGAAGAGGGCTTGAGGGAGGAAAAGAGAGGAGTTTGGATACTCTCTAGAGGTAGAATAATGTTGTTGCAATCTCAGACACTCATCATTGTCTACCATATGTAATCAAAGATATTAATTGGTCGATGAACAATTGATATCAATGCTTGATGAAAAATATTAGATAAGTGGCAGGGGAGTATCCAGATCCGGGAGAGGGGGGAGATTGAGAGAGAAAGATTGATGATATTTTTTACAAAAAGGGTTATTTAGGAATTGACAAAGCAAGAGTTTATATAGTGACAAAGATTCTAGAGAGAATTCCATATAATAAATTTCAGTACTAGGGATTGTATCCTCTATATGCAGGAGTTCAGGAAAACATACAAATTCATTCAGAATGTAAGACTAACTATGATTACTTGATCAAAAATAGACGATCTTGATTAGATCAACATATACCCTTTTAGATTAATGACATCATATTTTTAAATTATACTGAAAAAAAAAATCCTATATCATGGTCTATTAATCAAGATCATACGATGGATATTGTTGCTTCTAGAAATCCAAAATGGTTATTAAGGAAATGATTGAATAACCTTATTATGACAACTGCTCACCTTTTTTTCATCTTCTCATCTTAGATTTTATCATATTATGGGTGACACGTGGCCTGTCTTCGAGAAGGGATAATAGTCAAAGGAAACTATTTTTTTTATATATAATTCATTGAATAAAAGTAAATGAAGATTTTATGGAAAAATGTGAAAATGTACCCCACACGCCCTATGTAACCTGATTTTCAAACCTCACAAGTGTTATCATCAAACAATACTCTTTTGGCATAAATGCCCTTTTGCCTCCTAAAATATTATGATTATGTGATTTTGGCCTGCACTTTTTTTACGTAATTTGGCCACCACTTTTTTGAGTGAGTTAGGCCTCTTATTTTTTACTGTTTCTAGATGGTATCCGATATAAGAATTTTTTATATTGGGAACCGCATCCTATGTATGCAGGAGTTCATGCAGAAACACAAATGAAATAAGATCGTAAGAGAAATTAGATTATTCGCTTAAAGATAGACGAGCTTGATTTGATCCATAAAAAATGCACATTACTATGCTTATCCGTTTTAGGTGAAAGATATTTGATCTTGTGTCGAAAGATTGGTGCAAATACTTGAAAAAAATTGATAAAAATGACATAATGATTGTTGCACTAATTTCAAAGCGTGTGTAAACACACTAAGCTTTAAGTTAGGATCGTCTCCAACAATTTAAGCAAACCAGATGCAAATGAGTGTAAATTGAAGAATCCTTTTTAGGATACTTTTAAATCCTCAATATAAATTGCATACTCATATTAAACACATCAACCCATGATATTTTTCGAGAATAAAGTTTTGTAATCTACTCTTGTGCATAAAAAAACATGAGAAATAATTTAGACATATTTTAATAGATATTTTCCTCATGAAACTCATAAATTTTGTGTTCTTTTCTGCGTGCAAAACATATATATTTATAAAGAAATTCATGTCATTTGATGAAGAGAAACTACTCTTTGTAAATTTTAAAACGTCCATGTTATTTAAGGATTTTTAGGAATTGTATGTTGATATTGTTATACAAACTTAGGAGCCCTCTAGGTTATTAAAAGTTTTGTTTTTGGTGCAGTTGTTTTGGATAGATGAGTTTTACAAGAATGATTTATTTTTATTGAATTGTTGCGAGCCATTTTTTAAATTATATTTTCTTAAATTTTGGGATAATTTGTGCGGGGATGAATATAAAAGACAAAAATATATAAAACATGACTAAAATATATAAATAAGTATATTTTATAAAAAGGAAACCAAACAACAACTAAAATGAAAAAGAAAAAAACAATCAATAGGACCATTTTAAAGCAAAACAAAATTGGAGAACCAAAACTTGAAAATGGATATATTACAAATAAAAAAATTAAAATCCTAAGGTGAATAAGCAGACAATTACGTATTCGAGTTCCGCCCTTCACATATTACAATGCCCCTACAAACTAAGTAATGTTCACGAGGACTCCCATTCACCTTTTTACTTCTAACGGAATGGTAAGTAATACCCCTTTCGATTACAATGCCAAGATTAATTCTTCATAATTTTCTTAGTAAAATTGTTGAATTTGTCTTTTAGGACATGATGTGTGTTCCCTGGTTGGAAAAATTTCTAGCAATCACCTCAGTTTTCACAGCATGTGAAGTCTATTCAAATCCCAAAAAATAAGTGTAACAATTGACTGTTATGCCAATGAATTATTTGGATCTTGCATAAAACCTCATCGAAAAGATCATCGAGTAATCCCAATGAGTGTTATTTAATTTGATAACTAGATCTAGATCTACAAAATTATAGAGATCTACTTATCAAATTAACCAATAGTCACTGCAGTTACTCGATGATCTTTGTGAAAGGTAGTTATGTAAGATCAATATAATGGATTGTCATAGCAATCAAGGATGAACTTGTTACACTTGTTTTTGGAGGTATTCGAGTGGACTTCACATGCTTAAAATAATTTAGTGATTGCTAGAAATTCTTCCAACTAGCACACACACATCATATCCTAAGAGACAAACTCAAGAATTGTAACAAGAAAAAAAATTAAACTCGGCATTGTAATTGAAATGGGTATAAATTACCATTCTTATTGCCATTGTAGATATTTGATCTTGGACAAGACTCGAAGAGGGCTTGAGGGAGGAAAAGAGAGGAGTTTGGATACTCTCTAGAGGTAGAATAATGTTGTTGCAATCTCAGACACTCATCATTGTCTACCATATGTAATCAAAGATATTAATTGGTCGATGAACAATTGATATCAATGCTTGATGAAAAATATTAGATAAGTGGCAGGGGAGTATCCAGATCCGGGAGAGGGGGGAGATTGAGAGAGAAAGATTGATGATATTTTTTACAAAAAGGGTTATTTAGGAATTGACAAAGCAAGAGTTTATATAGTGACAAAGATCTAGAGAGAATTCCATATAATAAATTTCAGTACTAGGGATTGTATCCTCTATATGCAGGAGTTCAGGAAAACATACAAATTCATTCAGAATGTAAGACTAACTATGATTACTTGATCAAAAATAGACGATCTTGATTAGATCAACATATACCCTTTTAGATTAATGACATCATATTTTTAAATTATACTTAAAAAAAAATCCTTCATCATGGTCTATTAATCAAGATCATACGATGGATATTGTTGCTTCTAGAAATCCAAAATGGTTATTAAGGAAATGATTGAATAACCTTATTATGACAACTGCTCACCTTTTTTTCATCTTCTCATCTTAGATTTTATCATATTATGGGTGACGCGTGGCCTGTCTTCGAGAAGGGATAATAGTCAAAGGAAACTAATTTTTTTATATATAATTCATTGAATAAAAGTAAATGAAGATTTTATGGAAAAATGTGAAAATGTACCCCACACGCCCTATGTAACCTGATTTTCAAACCTCACAAGTGTTATCATCAAACAATACTCTTTTGGCATAAATGCCCTTTTGCCTCCTAAAATATTATGATTATGTGATTTTGGCCTGCACTTTTTTTACGTAATTTGGCCACCACCTTTTTTGAGTGAGTTAGGCCTCTTATTTTTTACTGTTTCTAGATGGTATCCGATATAAGAATTTTTATATTGGGAACCGCATCCTATGTATGCAGGAGTTCATGCAGAAACACAAATGAAATAAGATCGTAAGAGAAATTAGATTATTCGCTTAAAGATAGACGAGCTTGATTTGATCCATAAAAAATGCACATTACTATGCTTATCCGTTTTAGGTGAAAGATATTTGATCTTGTGTCGAAAGATTGGTGCAAATACTTGAAAAAAATTGATAAAAATGACATAATGATTGTTGCACTAATTTCAAAGCGTGTGTAAACACACTAAGCTTTAAGTTAGGATCGTCTCCAACAATTTAAGCAAACCAGATGCAAATGAGTGTAAATTGAAGAATCCTTTTTAGGATACTTTTAAATCCTCAATATAAATTGCATACTCATATTAAACACATCAACCCATGATATTTTTCGAGAATAAAGTTTTGTAATCTACTCTTGTGCATAAAAAAACATGAGAAATAATTTAGACATATTTTAATAGATATTTTCCTCATGAAACTCATAAATTTTGTGTTCTTTTCTGCGTGCAAAACATATATATTTATAAAGAAATTCATGTCATTTGATGAAGAGAAACTACTCTTTGTAAATTTTAAAACGTCCATGTTATTTAAGGATTTTTAGGAATTGTATGTTGATATTGTTATACAAACTTAGGAGCCCTCTAGGTTATTAAAAGTTTTGTTTTTGGTGCAGTTGTTTTGGATAGATGAGTTTTACAAGAATGATTTATTTTTATTGAATTGTTGCGAGCCATTTTTTAAATTATATTTTCTTAAATTTTGGGATAATTTGTGCGGGGATGAATATAAAAGACAAAAATATATAAAACATGACTAAAATATATAAATAAGTATATTTTATAAAAAGGAAACCAAACAACAACTAAAATGAAAAAGAAAAAAACAATCAATAGGACCATTTTAAAGCAAAACAAAATTGGAGAACCAAAACTTGAAAATGGATATATTACAAATAAAAAAATTAAAATCCTAAGGTGAATAAGCAGACAATTACGTATTCGAGTTCCGCCCTTCACATATTACAATGCCCCTACAAACTAAGTAATGGTCACGAGGACTCCCATTCACCTTTTTACTTCTAACGGAATGGTAAGTAATACCCCTTTCGATTACAATGCCAAGATTAATTCTTCATAAATTTCTTAGTAAAATTGTTGAATTTGTCTTTTAGGACATGATGTGTGTTCCCTGGTTGGAAAAATTTCTAGCAATCACCTCAGTTTTCACAGCATGTGAAGTCTATTCAAATCCCACAAAAAATAAGTGTAACAATTGACTGTTATGCCAATGAATTATTTGGATCTTGCATAAAACCTCATCGAAAAGATCATCGAGTAATCCCAATGAGTGTTATTTAATTTGATAACTAGATCTAGATCTACAAAATTATAGAGATCTACTTATCAAATTAACCAATAGTCACTGCAGTTACTCGATGATCTTTGTGAAAGGTAGTTATGTAAGATCAATATAATGGATTGTCATAGCAATCAAGGATGAACTTGTTACACTTGTTTTTGGAGGTATTCGAGTGGACTTCACATGCTTAAAATAATTTAGTGATTGCTAGAAATTCTTCCAACTAGCACACACACATCATATCCTAAGAGACAAACTCAAGAATTGTAACAAGAAAAAAAATTAAACTCGGCATTGTAATTGAAATGGGTATAAATTACCATTCTTATTGCCATTGTAGATATTTGATCTTGGACAAGACTCGAAGAGGGCTTGAGGGAGGAAAAGAGGAGTTTGGATACTCTCTAGAGGTAGAATAATGTTGTTGCAATCTCAGACACTCATCATTGTCTACCATATGTAATCAAAGATATTAATTGGTCGATGAACAATTGATATCAATGCTTGATGAAAAATATTAGATAAGTGGCAGGGGAGTATCCAGATCCGGGAGAGGGGGGAGATTGAGAGAGAAAGATTGATGATATTTTTTACAAAAAGGGTTATTTAGGAATTGACAAAGCAAGAGTTTATATAGTGACAAAGAGTCTAGAGAGAATTCCATATAATAAATTTCAGTACTAGGGATTGTATCCTCTATATGCAGGAGTTCAGGAAAACATACAAATTCATTCAGAATGTAAGACTAACTATGATTACTTGATCAAAAATAGACGATCTTGATTAGATCAACATATACCCTTTTAGATTAATGACATCATATTTTTAAATTATACTTAAAAAAAAATCCTTCATCATGGTCTATTAATCAAGATCATACGATGGATATTGTTGCTTCTAGAAATCCAAAATGGTTATTAAGGAAATGATTGAATAACCTTATTATGACAACTGCTCACCTTTTTTTCATCTTCTCATCTTAGATTTTATCATATTATGGGTGACGCGTGGCCTGTCTTCGAGAAGGGATAATAGTCAAAGGAAACTAATTTTTTATATATAATTCATTGAATAAAAGTAAATGAAGATTTTATGGAAAAATGTGAAAATGTACCCCACACGCCCTATGTAACCTGATTTTCAAACCTCACAAGTGTTATCATCAAACAATACTCTTTTGGCATAAATGCCCTTTTGCCTCCTAAAATATTATGATTATGTGATTTTGGCCTGCACTTTTTTTACGTAATTTGGCCACCACCTTTTTTGAGTGAGTTAGGCCTCTTATTTTTTACTGTTTCTAGATGGTATCCGATATAAGAATTTTTTATATTGGGAACCGCATCCTATGTATGCAGGAGTTCATGCAGAAACACAAATGAAATAAGATCGTAAGAGAAATTAGATTATTCGCTTAAAGATAGACGAGCTTGATTTGATCCATAAAAAATGCACATTACTATGCTTATCCGTTTTAGGTGAAAGATATTTGATCTTGTGTCGAAAGATTGGTGCAAATACTTGAAAAAAATTGATAAAAATGACATAATGATTGTTGCACTAATTTCAAAGCGTGTGTAAACACACTAAGCTTTAAGTTAGGATCGTCTCCAACAATTTAAGCAAACCAGATGCAAATGAGTGTAAATTGAAGAATCCTTTTTAGGATACTTTTAAATCCTCAATATAAATTGCATACTCATATTAAACACATCAACCCATGATATTTTTCGAGAATAAAGTTTTGTAATCTACTCTTGTGCATAAAAAAACATGAGAAATAATTTAGACATATTTTAATAGATATTTTCCTCATGAAACTCATAAATTTTGTGTTCTTTTCTGCGTGCAAAACATATATATTTATAAAGAAATTCATGTCATTTGATGAAGAGAAACTACTCTTTGTAAATTTTAAAACGTCCATGTTATTTAAGGATTTTTAGGAATTGTATGTTGATATTGTTATACAAACTTAGGAGCCCTCTAGGTTATTAAAAGTTTTGTTTTTGGTGCAGTTGTTTTGGATAGATGAGTTTTACAAGAATGATTTATTTTTATTGAATTGTTGCGAGCCATTTTTTAAATTATATTTTCTTAAATTTTGGGATAATTTGTGCGGGGATGAATATAAAAGACAAAAATATATAAAACATGACTAAAATATATAAATAAGTATATTTTATAAAAAGGAAACCAAACAACAACTAAAATGAAAAAGAAAAAAACAATCAATAGGACCATTTTAAAGCAAAACAAAATTGGAGAACCAAAACTTGAAAATGGATATATTACAAATAAAAAAATTAAAATCCTAAGGTGAATAAGCAGACAATTACGTATTCGAGTTCCGCCCTTCACATATTACAATGCCCCTACAAACTAAGTAATGCTCACGAGGACTCCCATTCACCTTTTTACTTCTAACGGAATGGTAAGTAATACCCCTTTCGATTACAATGCCAAGATTAATTCTTCATAATTTCTTAGTAAAATTGTTGAATTTGTCTTTTAGGACATGATGTGTGTTCCCTGGTTGGAAAAATTTCTAGCAATCACCTCAGTTTTCACAGCATGTGAAGTCTATTCAAATCCCACAAAAAATAAGTGTAACAATTGACTGTTATGCCAATGAATTATTTGGATCTTGCATAAAACCTCATCGAAAAGATCATCGAGTAATCCCAATGAGTGTTATTTAATTTGATAACTAGATCTAGATCTACAAAATTATAGAGATCTACTTATCAAATTAACCAATAGTCACTGCAGTTACTCGATGATCTTTGTGAAAGGTAGTTATGTAAGATCAATATAATGGATTGTCATAGCAATCAAGGATGAACTTGTTACACTTGTTTTTGGAGGTATTCGAGTGGACTTCACATGCTTAAAATAATTTAGTGATTGCTAGAAATTCTTCCAACTAGCACACACACATCATATCCTAAGAGACAAACTCAAGAATTGTAACAAGAAAAAAAATTAAACTCGGCATTGTAATTGAAATGGGTATAAATTACCATTCTTATTGCCATTGTAGATATTTGATCTTGGACAAGACTCGAAGAGGGCTTGAGGGAGGAAAAGAGAGGAGTTTGGATACTCTCTAGAGGTAGAATAATGTTGTTGCAATCTCAGACACTCATCATTGTCTACCATATGTAATCAAAGATATTAATTGGTCGATGAACAATTGATATCAATGCTTGATGAAAAATATTAGATAAGTGGCAGGGGAGTATCCAGATCCGGGAGAGGGGGGAGATTGAGAGAGAAAGATTGATGATATTTTTTACAAAAAGGGTTATTTAGGAATTGACAAAGCAAGAGTTTATATAGTGACAAAGAGTCTAGAGAGAATTCCATATAATAAATTTCAGTACTAGGGATTGTATCCTCTATATGCAGGAGTTCAGGAAAACATACAAATTCATTCAGAATGTAAGACTAACTATGATTACTTGATCAAAAATAGACGATCTTGATTAGATCAACATATACCCTTTTAGATTAATGACATCATATTTTTAAATTATACTTAAAAAAAATCCTTCATCATGGTCTATTAATCAAGATCATACGATGGATATTGTTGCTTCTAGAAATCCAAAATGGTTATTAAGGAAATGATTGAATAACCTTATTATGACAACTGCTCACCTTTTTTTCATCTTCTCATCTTAGATTTTATCATATTATGGGTGACGCGTGGCCTGTCTTCGAGAAGGGATAATAGTCAAAGGAAACTAATTTTTTATATATAATTCATTGAATAAAAGTAAATGAAGATTTTATGGAAAAATGTGAAAATGTACCCCACACGCCCTATGTAACCTGATTTTCAAACCTCACAAGTGTTATCATCAAACAATACTCTTTTGGCATAAATGCCCTTTTGCCTCCTAAAATATTATGATTATGTGATTTTGGCCTGCACTTTTTTTACGTAATTTGGCCACCACCTTTTTTGAGTGAGTTAGGCCTCTTATTTTTACTGTTTCTAGATGGTATCCGATATAAGAATTTTTATATTGGGAACCGCATCCTATGTATGCAGGAGTTCATGCAGAAACACAAATGAAATAAGATCGTAAGAGAAATTAGATTATTCGCTTAAAGATAGACGAGCTTGATTTGATCCATAAAAAATGCACATTACTATGCTTATCCGTTTTAGGTGAAAGATATTTGATCTTGTGTCGAAAGATTGGTGCAAATACTTGAAAAAAATTGATAAAAATGACATAATGATTGTTGCACTAATTTCAAAGCGTGTGTAAACACACTAAGCTTTAAGTTAGGATCGTCTCCAACAATTTAAGCAAACCAGATGCAAATGAGTGTAAATTGAAGAATCCTTTTTAGGATACTTTTAAATCCTCAATATAAATTGCATACTCATATTAAACACATCAACCCATGATATTTTTCGAGAATAAAGTTTTGTAATCTACTCTTGTGCATAAAAAAACATGAGAAATAATTTAGACATATTTTAATAGATATTTTCCTCATGAAACTCATAAATTTTGTGTTCTTTTCTGCGTGCAAAACATATATATTTATAAAGAAATTCATGTCATTTGATGAAGAGAAACTACTCTTTGTAAATTTTAAAACGTCCATGTTATTTAAGGATTTTTAGGAATTGTATGTTGATATTGTTATACAAACTTAGGAGCCCTCTAGGTTATTAAAAGTTTTGTTTTTGGTGCAGTTGTTTTGGATAGATGAGTTTTACAAGAATGATTTATTTTTATTGAATTGTTGCGAGCCATTTTTTAAATTATATTTTCTTAAATTTGGGATAATTTGTGCGGGGATGAATATAAAAGACAAAAATATATAAAACATGACTAAAATATATAAATAAGTATATTTTATAAAAAGGAAACCAAACAACAACTAAAATGAAAAAGAAAAAAAACAATCAATAGGACCATTTTAAAGCAAAACAAAATTGGAGAACCAAAACTTGAAAATGGATATATTACAAATAAAAAAATTAAAATCCTAAGGTGAATAAGCAGACAATTACGTATTCGAGTTCCGCCCTTCACATATTACAATGCCCCTACAAACTAAGTAATGGTCACGAGGACTCCCATTCACCTTTTTACTTCTAACGGAATGGTAAGTAATACCCCTTTCGATTACAATGCCAAGATTAATTCTTCATAAATTTCTTAGTAAAATTGTTGAATTTGTCTTTTAGGACATGATGTGTGTTCCCTGGTTGGAAAAATTTCTAGCAATCACCTCAGTTTTCACAGCATGTGAAGTCTATTCAAATCCCACAAAAAATAAGTGTAACAATTGACTGTTATGCCAATGAATTATTTGGATCTTGCATAAAACCTCATCGAAAAGATCATCGAGTAATCCCAATGAGTGTTATTTAATTTGATAACTAGATCTAGATCTACAAAATTATAGAGATCTACTTATCAAATTAACCAATAGTCACTGCAGTTACTCGATGATCTTTGTGAAAGGTAGTTATGTAAGATCAATATAATGGATTGTCATAGCAATCAAGGATGAACTTGTTACACTTGTTTTGGAGGTATTCGAGTGGACTTCACATGCTTAAAATAATTTAGTGATTGCTAGAAATTCTTCCAACTAGCACACACACATCATATCCTAAGAGACAAACTCAAGAATTGTAACAAGAAAAAAAATTAAACTCGGCATTGTAATTGAAATGGGTATAAATTACCATTCTTATTGCCATTGTAGATATTTGATCTTGGACAAGACTCGAAGAGGGCTTGAGGGAGGAAAAGAGAGGAGTTTGGATACTCTCTAGAGGTAGAATAATGTTGTTGCAATCTCAGACACTCATCATTGTCTACCATATGTAATCAAAGATATTAATTGGTCGATGAACAATTGATATCAATGCTTGATGAAAAATATTAGATAAGTGGCAGGGGAGTATCCAGATCCGGGAGAGGGGGGAGATTGAGAGAGAAAGATTGATGATATTTTTTACAAAAAGGGTTATTTAGGAATTGACAAAGCAAGAGTTTATATAGTGACAAAGAGTCTAGAGAGAATTCCATATAATAAATTTCAGTACTAGGGATTGTATCCTCTATATGCAGGAGTTCAGGAAAACATACAAATTCATTCAGAATGTAAGACTAACTATGATTACTTGATCAAAAATAGACGATCTTGATTAGATCAACATATACCCTTTTAGATTAATGACATCATATTTTTAATTTATACTTAAAAAAAATCCTTCATCATGGTCTATTAATCAAGATCATACGATGGATATTGTTGCTTCTAGAAATCCAAAATGGTTATTAAGGAAATGATTGAATAACCTTATTATGACAACTGCTCACCTTTTTTTCATCTTCTCATCTTAGATTTTATCATATTATGGGTGACGCGTGGCCTGTCTTCGAGAAGGGATAATAGTCAAAGGAAACTAATTTTTTTATATATAATTCATTGAATAAAAGTAAATGAAGATTTTATGGAAAAATGTGAAAATGTACCCCACACGCCCTATGTAACCTGATTTTCAAACCTCACAAGTGTTATGATCAAACAATACTCTTTTGGCATAAATGCCCTTTTGCCTCCTAAAATATTATGATTATGTGATTTTGGCCCGCACTTTTTTTACGTAATTTGGCCACCACCTTTTTTGAGTGAGTTAGGCCTCTTATTTTTTACTGTTTCTAGATGGTATCCGATATAAGAATTTTTTATGTTGGGAACCGCATCCTATGTATGCAGGAGTTCATGCAGAAACACAAATGAAATAAGATCGTAAGAGAAATTAGATTATTCGCTTAAAGATAGACGAGCTTGATTTGATCCATAAAAAATGCACATTACTATGCTTATCCGTTTTAGGTGAAAGATATTTGATCTTGTGTCGAAAGATTGGTGCAAATACTTGAAAAAAATTGATAAAAATGACATAATGATTGTTGCACTAATTTCAAAGCGTGTGTAAACACACTAAGCTTTAAGTTAGGATCGTCTCCAACAATTTAAGCAAACCAGATGCAAATGAGTGTAAATTGAAGAATCCTTTTTAGGATACTTTTAAATCCTCAATATAAATTGCATACTCATATTAAACACATCAACCCATGATATTTTTCGAGAATAAAGTTTTGTAATCTACTCTTGTGCATAAAAAAACATGAGAAATAATTTAGACATATTTTAATAGATATTTTCCTCATGAAACTCATAAATTTTGTGTTCTTTTCTGCGTGCAAAACATATATATTTATAAAGAAATTCATGTCATTTGATGAAGAGAAACTACTCTTTGTAAATTTTAAAACGTCCATGTTATTTAAGGATTTTTAGGAATTGTATGTTGATACTGTTATACAAATTTAGGAGCCCTCTAGGTTATTAAAAGTTTTGTTTTTGGTGCAGTTGTTTTGGATAGATGAGTTTTACAAGAATGATTTATTTTTATTGAATTGTTGCGAGCCATTTTTTAAATTATATTTTCTTAAATTTTGGGATAATTTGTGCGGGGATGAATATAAAAGACAAAAATATATAAAACATGACTAAAATATATAAATAAATATATTTTATAAAAAGGAAACCAAACAACAACTAAAATGAAAAAGAAAAAAACAATCAATAGGACCATTTTAAAGCAAAACAAAATTGGAGAACCAAAACTTGAAAATGGATATATTACAAATAAAAAAATTAAAATCCTAAGGTGAATAAGCAGACAATTACGTATTCGAGTTCCGCCCTTCACATATTACAATGCCCCTACAAACTAAGTAATGCTCACGAGGACTCCCATTCACCTTTTTACTTCTAACGGAATGGTAAGTAATACCCCTTTCGATTACAATGCCAAGATTAATTCTTCATAATTTTCTTAGTAAAATTGTTGAATTTGTCTTTTAGGACATGATGTGTGTTCCCTGGTTGGAAAAATTTCTAGCAATCACCTCAGTTTTCACAGCATGTGAAGTCTATTCAAATCCCACAAAAAATAAGTGTAACAATTGACTGTTATGCCAATGAATTATTTGGATCTTGCATAAAACCTCATCGAAAAGATCATCGAGTAATCCCAATGAGTGTTATTTAATTTGATAACTAGATCTGGTTCTACAAAATTATAGAGATCTACTTATCAAATTAACCAATAGTCACTGCAGTTACTCGATGATCTTTGTGAAAGGTAGTTATGTAAGATCAATATAATGGATTGTCATAGCAATCAAGGATGAACTTGTTACACTTGTTTTGGAGGTATTCGAGTGGACTTCACATGCTTAAAATAATTTAGTGATTGCTAGAAATTCTTCCAACTAGCACACACACATCATATCCTAAGAGACAAACTCAAGAATTGTAACAAGAAAAAAAATTAAACTCGGCATTGTAATTGAAATGGGTATAAATTACCATTCTTATTGCCATTGTAGATATTTGATCTTGGACAAGACTCGAAGAGGGCTTGAGGGAGGAAAAGAGAGGAGTTTGGATACTCTCTAGAGGTAGAATAATGTTGTTGCAATCTCAGACACTCATCATTGTCTACCATATGTAATCAAAGATATTAATTGGTCGATGAACAATTGATATCAATGCTTGATGAAAAATATTAGATAAGTGGCAGGGGAGTATCCAGATCCGGGAGAGGGGGGAGATTGAGAGAGAAAGATTGATGATATTTTTTACAAAAAGGGTTATTTAGGAATTGACAAAGCAAGAGTTTATATAGTGACAAAGAGTCTAGAGAGAATTCCATATAATAAATTTCAGTACTAGGGATTGTATCCTCTATATGCAGGAGTTCAGGAAAACATACAAATTCATTCAGAATGTAAGACTAACTATGATTACTTGATCAAAAATAGACGATCTTGATTAGATCAACATATACCCTTTTAGATTAATGACATCATATTTTTAATTATACTTAAAAAAAATCCTTCATCATGGTCTATTAATCAAGATCATACGATGGATATTGTTGCTTCTAGAAATCCAAAATGGTTATTAAGGAAATGATTGAATAACCTTATTATGACAACTGCTCACCTTTTTTTCATCTTCTCATCTTAGATTTTATCATATTATGGGTGACGCGTGGCCTGTCTTCGAGAAGGGATAATAGTCAAAGGAAACTAATTTTTTTATATATAATTCATTGAATAAAAGTAAATGAAGATTTTATGGAAAAATGTGAAAATGTACCCCACACGCCCTATGTAACCTGATTTTCAAACCTCACAAGTGTTATCATCAAACAATACTCTTTTGGCATAAATGCCCTTTTGCCTCCTAAAATATTATGATTATGTGATTTTGGCCTGCACTTTTTTACGTAATTTGGCCACCACCTTTTTTGAGTGAGTTAGGCCTCTTATTTTTTACTGTTTCTAGATGGTATCCGATATAAGAATTTTTATATTGGGAACCGCATCCTATGTATGCAGGAGTTCATGCAGAAACACAAATGAAATAAGATCGTAAGAGAAATTAGATTATTCGCTTAAAGATAGACGAGCTTGATTTGATCCATAAAAAATGCACATTACTATGCTTATCCGTTTTAGGTGAAAGATATTTGATCTTGTGTCGAAAGATTGGTGCAAATACTTGAAAAAAATTGATAAAAATGACATAATGATTGTTGCACTAATTTCAAAGCGTGTGTAAACACACTAAGCTTTAAGTTAGGATCGTCTCCAACAATTTAAGCAAACCAGATGCAAATGAGTGTAAATTGAAGAATCCTTTTTAGGATACTTTTAAATCCTCAATATAAATTGCATACTCATATTAAACACATCAACCCATGATATTTTTCGAGAATAAAGTTTTGTAATCTACTCTTGTGCATAAAAAAACATGAGAAATAATTTAGACATATTTTAATAGATATTTTCCTCATGAAACTCATAAATTTGTGTTCTTTTCTGCGTGCAAAACATATATATTTATAAAGAAATTCATGTCATTTGATGAAGAGAAACTACTCTTTGTAAATTTTAAAACGTCCATGTTATTTAAGGATTTTTAGGAATTGTATGTTGATACTGTTATACAAATTTAGGAGCCCTCTAGGTTATTAAAAGTTTTGTTTTTGGTGCAGTTGTTTTGGATAGATGAGTTTTACAAGAATGATTTATTTTTATTGAATTGTTGCGAGCCATTTTTTAAATTATATTTTCTTAAATTTGGGATAATTTGTGCGGGGATGAATATAAAAGACAAAAATATATAAAACATGACTAAATATATAAATAAATATATTTTATAAAAAGGAAACCAAACAACAACTAAAATGAAAAAGAAAAAAACAATCAATAGGACCATTTTAAAGCAAAACAAAATTGGAGAACCAAAACTTGAAAATGGATATATTACAAATAAAAAAATTAAAATCCTAAGGTGAATAAGCAGACAATTACGTATTCGAGTTCCGCCCTTCACATATTACAATGCCCCTACAAACTAAGTAATGCTCACGAGGACTCCCATTCACCTTTTTACTTCTAACGGAATGGTAAGTAATACCCCTTTCGATTACAATGCCAAGATTAATTCTTCATAATTTTCTTAGTAAAATTGTTGAATTTGTCTTTTAGGACATGATGTGTGTTCCCTGGTTGGAAAAATTTCTAGCAATCACCTCAGTTTTCACAGCATGTGAAGTCTATTCAAATCCCACAAAAAATAAGTGTAACAATTGACTGTTATGCCAATGAATTATTTGGATCTTGCATAAAACCTCATCGAAAAGATCATCGAGTAATCCCAATGAGTGTTATTTAATTTGATAACTAGATCTATTTCTACAAAATTATAGAGATCTACTTATCAAATTAACCAATAGTCACTGCAGTTACTCGATGATCTTTGTGAAAGGTAGTTATGTAAGATCAATATAATGGATTGTCATAGCAATCAAGGATGAACTTGTTACACTTGTTTTTGGAGGTATTCGAGTGGACTTCACATGCTTAAAATAATTTAGTGATTGCTAGAAATTCTTCCAACTAGCACACACACATCATATCCTAAGAGACAAACTCAAGAATTGTAACAAGAAAAAAAATTAAACTCGGCATTGTAATTGAAATGGGTATAAATTACCATTCTTATTGCCATTGTAGATATTTGATCTTGGACAAGACTCGAAGAGGGCTTGAGGGAGGAAAAGAGAGGAGTTTGGATACTCTCTAGAGGTAGAATAATGTTGTTGCAATCTCAGACACTCATCATTGTCTACCATATGTAATCAAAGATATTAATTGGTCGATGAACAATGATATCAATGCTTGATGAAAAATATTAGATAAGTGGCAGGGGAGTATCCAGATCCGGGAGAGGGGGGAGATTGAGAGAGAAAGATTGATGATATTTTTTTTTTTCTTTTTTTTTTTTTTTTTTTTTTTTATTTTTTTTTTTTATTTTTTTTTTTTTTTTTTTTGTTTTTTTTTTTTTTTTTTTTTTTTTTTTTTTTTTTATTTTTTTTTTTTTTTTTTTTTTTTTATTTTTTTTTTTTTTTTTTCTTTTTTTTTTTTTTTTTTTTTTTTGTTTTTTTTTTTTTTTTTTTTTTTTTTTTTTTTTTCTTTTTTTTTTTTTTTTTTTTTTTTTTTTTTTTGTTTTTTTTTTTTTTTTTCTTTTTTTTTTTTTTTTGTTTTTTTTTTTTTTTTTTTTTTTTTTTTTTTTTTTTTTTTTTTTTTTTTTTTTTTTTTTTTTTTTTTTTTTTTTTTTTTTTTTTTTTTTTTTTTTTTTTTTTTTTTTTTTTTTTTTTTCTTTTTTTTTTTTTTTTTTTTTTTTTTTTTTTTTTATTTTTTTTTTTTTTTTTTTTTTTTTTTCTTTTTTTTTTTTTTTTTTCTTTTTTTTTTTTTTTTTTTTGTTTTTTTTTTTTTTTTTTTTTTTTTTTTTTTTTTTTTTTTTTTTTTTTTTTTTTTTTTTATGTTTTTTTTTGTGTTTTTTTTTTGTTTTTTTTTTTTTATTTTTTGTTTTTTTTTTTTTTTTTTTTTTTTTTTTTTTTTTTTTTTTGTTTTTTTTTTTTTGTTACAAAAAGGGTTATTTAGGAATTGACAAAGCAAGAGTTTATATAGTGACAAAGAGTCTAGAGAGAATTCCATATAATAAATTTCAGTACTAGGGATTGTATCCTCTATATGCAGGAGTTCAGGAAAACATACAAATTCATTCAGAATGTAAGACTAACTATGATTACTTGATCAAAAATAGACGATCTTGATTAGATCAACATATACCCTTTTAGATTAATGACATCATATTTTAAATTATACTTAAAAAAAAATCCTTCATCATGGTCTATTAATCAAGATCATACGATGGATATTGTTGCTTCTAGAAATCCAAAATGGTTATTAAGGAAATGATTGAATAACCTTATTATGACAACTGCTCACCTTTTTTTCATCTTCTCATCTTAGATTTTATCATATTATGGGTGACGCGTGGCCTGTCTTCGAGAAGGGATAATAGTCAAAGGAAACTAATTTTTTTATATATAATTCATTGAATAAAAGTAAATGAAGATTTTATGGAAAAATGTGAAAATGTACCCCACACGCCCTATGTAACCTGATTTTCAAACCTCACAAGTGTTATCATCAAACAATACTCTTTTGGCATAAATGCCCTTTTGCCTCCTAAAATATTATGATTATGTGATTTTGGCCTGCACTTTTTTACGTAATTTGGCCACCACCTTTTGAGTGATTTAGGCCTCTTATTTTTACTGTTTCTAGATGGTATCCGATATAAGAATTTTTATATTGGGAACCGCATCCTATGTATGCAGGAGTTCATGCAGAAACACAAATGAAATAAGATCGTAAGAGAAATTAGATTATTCGCTTAAAGATAGACGAGCTTGATTTGATCCATAAAAAATGCACATTACTATGCTTATCCGTTTTAGGTGAAAGATATTTGATCTTGTGTCGAAAGATTGGTGCAAATACTTGAAAAAAATTGATAAAAATGACATAATGATTGTTGCACTAATTTCAAAGCGTGTGTAAACACACTAAGCTTTAAGTTAGGATCGTCTCCAACAATTTAAGCAAACCAGATGCAAATGAGTGTAAATTGAAGAATCCTTTTTAGGATACTTTTAAATCCTCAATATAAATTGCATACTCATATTAAACACATCAACCCATGATATTTTTCGAGAATAAAGTTTTGTAATCTACTCTTGTGCATAAAAAAACATGAGAAATAATTTAGACATATTTTAATAGATATTTTCCTCATGAAACTCATAAATTTTGTGTTCTTTTCTGCGTGCAAAACAATATATTTATAAAGAAATTCATGTCATTTGATGAAGAGAACTACTCTTTGTAAATTTTAAAACGTCCATGTTATTTAAGGATTTTTAGGAATTGTATGTTGATATTGTTATACAAATTTAGGAGCCCTCTAGGTTATTAAAAGTTTTGTTTTTGGTGCAGTTGTTTTGGATAGATGAGTTTTACAAGAATGATTTATTTTTATTGAATTGTTGCGAGCCATTTTTTAAATTATATTTTCTTAAATTTTGGGATAATTTGTGCGGGGATGAATATAAAAGACAAAAATATATAAAACATGACTAAAATATATAAATAAATATATTTTATAAAAAGGAAACAAACAACAACTAAAATGAAAAAGAAAAAAAACAATCAATAGGACCATTTAAAGCAAAACAAAATTGGAGAACCAAAACTTGAAAATGGATATATTACAAATAAAAAAATTAAAATCCTAAGGTGAATAAGCAGACAATTACGTATTCGAGTTCCGCCCTTCACATATTACAATGCCCCTACAAACTAAGTAATGCTCACGAGGACTCCCATTCACCTTTTTACTTCTAACGGAATGGTAAGTAATACCCCTTTCGATTACAATGCCAAGATTAATTCTTCATAAATTTCTTAGTAAAATTGTTGAATTTGTCTTTTAGGACATGATGTGTGTTCCCTGGTTGGAAAAATTTCTAGCAATCACTCAGTTTTCACAGCATGTGAAGTCTATTCAAATCCCACAAAAAATAAGTGTAACAATTGACTGTTATGCCAATGAATTATTTGGATCTTGCATAAAACCTCATCGAAAAGATCATCGAGTAATCCCAATGAGTGTTATTTAATTTGATAACTAGATCTAGTTCTACAAAATTATAGAGATCTACTTATCAAATTAACCAATAGTCACTGCAGTTACTCGATGATCTTTGTGAAAGGTAGTTATGTAAGATCAATATAATGGATTGTCATAGCAATCAAGGATGAACTTGTTACACTTGTTTTTGGAGGTATTCGAGTGGACTTCACATGCTTAAAATAATTTAGTGATTGCTAGAAATTCTTCCAACTAGCACACACACATCATATCCTAAGAGACAAACTCAAGAATTGTAACAAGAAAAAAAATTAAACTCGGCATTGTAATTGAAATGGGTATAAATTACCATTCTTATTGCCATTGTAGATATTTGATCTTGGACAAGACTCGAAGAGGGCTTGAGGGAGGAAAAGAGAGGAGTTTGGATACTCTCTAGAGGTAGAATAATGTTGTTGCAATCTCAGACACTCATCATTGTCTACCATATGTAATCAAAGATATTAATTGGTCGATGAACAATTGATATCAATGCTTGATGAAAAATATTAGATAAGTGGCAGGGGAGTATCCAGATCCGGGAGAGGGGGGAGATTGAGAGAGAAAGATTGATGATATTTTTTACACAAAAAGGGTTATTTAGGAATTGACAAAGCAAGAGTTTATATAGTGACAAAGAGTCTAGAGAGAATTCCATATAATAAATTTCAGTACTAGGGATTGTATCCTCTATATGCAGGAGTTCAGGAAAACATACAAATTCATTCAGAATGTAAGACTAACTATGATTACTTGATCAAAAATAGACGATCTTGATTAGATCAACATATACCCTTTTAGATTAATGACATCATATTTTAAATTATACTTAAAAAAATCCTTCATCATGGTCTATTAATCAAGATCATACGATGGATATTGTTGCTTCTAGAAATCCAAAATGGTTATTAAGGAAATGATTGAATAACCTTATTATGACAACTGCTCACCTTTTTTTCATCTTCTCATCTTAGATTTTATCATATTATGGGTGACGCGTGGCCTGTCTTCGAGAAGGGATAATAGTCAAAGGAAACTAATTTTTTTATATATAATTCATTGAATAAAAGTAAATGAAGATTTTATGGAAAAATGTGAAAATGTACCCCACACGCCCTATGTAACCTGATTTTCAAACCTCACAAGTGTTATCATCAAACAATACTCTTTTGGCATAAATGCCCTTTTGCCTCCTAAAATATTATGATTATGTGATTTGGCCTGCACTTTTTTACGTAATTTGGCCACCACCTTTTTTGAGTGATTTAGGCCTCTTTTTTTTTACTGTTTCTAGATGGTATCCGATATAAGAATTTTTTATATTGGGAACCGCATCCTATGTATGCAGGAGTTCATGCAGAAACACAAATGAAATAAGATCGTAAGAGAAATTAGATTATTCGCTTAAAGATAGACGAGCTTGATTTGATCCATAAAAAATGCACATTACTATGCTTATCCGTTTTAGGTTGGGTGAAAGATATTTGATCTTGTGTCGAAAGATTGGTGCAAATACTTGAAAAAAATTGATAAAAATGACATAATGATTGTTTAGTTTCAAAGCGTGTAAACACACTAAGCTTTAAGTTAGGATCGTCTCCAACAATTTAAGCAAACCAGATGCAAATGAGTGTAAATTGAAGAATCCTTTTTAGGATACTTTTAAATCCTCAATATAAATTGCATACTCATATTAAACACATCAACCCATGATATTTTCGAGAATAAAGTTTTGTAATCTACTCTTGTGCATAAAAAAACATGAGAAATAATTTAGACATATTTTAATAGATATTTTCCTCATGAAACTCATAAATTTTGTGTTCTTTTCTGCGTGCAAAACATATATATTATAAAGAAATTCATGTCATTTGATGAAGAGAAACTACTCTTTGTAAATTTAAAACGTCCATGTTATTTAAGGATTTTTAGGAATTGTATGTTGATACTGTTATACAAATTTAGGAGCCCTCTAGGTTATTAAAAGTTTTGTTTTTGGTGCAATTGTTTTGGATAGATGAGTTTTACAAGAATGATTTATTTTTATTGAATTGTTGCGAGCCATTTTTAAATTATATTTTCTTAAATTTTGGGATAATTTGTGCGGGGATGAATATAAAAGACAAAAATATATAAAACATGACTAAAATATATAAATAAATATTTTTATAAAAAGGAAACCAAACAACAACTAAAATGAAAAAGAAAAAAAACAATCAATAGGACCATTTTAAAGCAAAACAAAATTGGAGAACCAAAACTTGAAAATGGATATATTACAAATAAAAAAATTAAAATCCTAAGGTGAATAAGCAGACAATTACGTATTCGAGTTCCGCCCTTCACATATTACAATGCCCCTACAAACTAAGTAATGCTCACGAGGACTCCCATTCACCTTTTTACTTCTAACGGAATGGTAAGTAATACCCCTTTCGATTACAATGCCAAGATTAATTCTTCATAATTTTCTTAGTAAAATTGTTGAATTTGTCTTTTAGGACATGATGTGTGTCCCTGGTTGGAAAAATTTCTAGCAATCACTACAGTTTTCACAGCATGTGAAGTCTATTCAAATCCCACAAAAATAAGTGTAACAATTGACTGTTATGCCAATGAATTATTTGGATCTTGCATAAAAACCTCATCGAAAAGATCATCGAGTAATCCCAATGAGTGTTATTTAATTTGATAACTAGATCTGGTTCTACAAAATTATAGAGATCTACTTATCAAATTAACCAATAGTCACTGCAGTTACTCGATGATCTTTGTGAAAGGCAGTTATGTAAGATCAATATAATGGATTGTCATAGCAATCAAGGATGAACTTGTTACACTTGTTTTTGGAGGTATTCGAGTGGACTTCACATGCTTAAAATAATTTAGTGATTGCTAGAAATTCTTCCAACTAGCACACACACATCATATCCTAAGAGACAAACTCAAGAATTGTAACAAGAAAAAAAATTAAACTCGGCATTGTAATTGAAATGGGTATAAATTACCATTCTTATTGCCATTGTAGATATTTGATCTTGGACAAGACTCGAAGAGGGCTTGAGGGAGGAAAAGAGAGGAGTTTGGATACTCTCTAGAGGTAGAATAATGTTGTTGCAATCTCAGACACTCATCATTGTCTACCATATGTAATCAAAGATATTAATTGGTCGATGAACAATTGATATCAATGCTTGATGAAAAATATTAGATAAGTGGCAGGGAGTATCCAGATCCGGGAGAGGGGGGAGATTGAGAGAGAAAGATTGATGATATTTTTTACAAAAAGGGTTATTTAGGAATTGACAAAGCAAGAGTTTATATAGTGACAAAGAGTCTAGAGAGAATTCCATATAATAAATTTCAGTACTAGGGATTGTATCCTCTATATGCAGGAGTTCAGGAAAACATACAAATTCATTCAGAATGTAAGACTAACTATGATTACTTGATCAAAAATAGACGATCTTGATTAGATCAACATATACCCTTTTAGATTAATGACATCATATTTTTAAATTATACTTAAAAAAAAATCCTTCATCATGGTCTATTAATCAAGATCATACGATGGATATTGTTGCTTCTAGAAATCCAAAATGGTTATTAAGGAAATGATTGAATAACCTTATTATGACAACTGCTCACCTTTTTTTCATCTTCTCATCTTAGATTTTATCATATTATGGGTGACGCGTGGCCTGTCTTCGAGAAGGGATAATAGTCAAAGGAAACTAATTTTTTTATATATAATTCATTGAATAAAAGTAAATGAAGATTTTATGGAAAAATGTGAAAATGTACCCCACACGCCCTATGTAACCTGATTTTCAAACCTCACAAGTGTTATCATCAAACAATACTCTTTTGGCATAAATGCCCTTTTGCCTCCTAAATATTATGATTATGTGATTTTGGCCTGCACTTTTTTTACGTAATTTGGCCACCACCTTTTTTGAGTGATTAGGCCTCTTATTTTTACTGTTTCTAGATGGTATCCGATATAAGAATTTTTTATATTGGGAACCGCATCCTATGTATGCAGGAGTTCATGCAGAAACACAAATGAAATAAGATCGTAAGAGAAATTAGATTATTCGCTTAAAGATAGACGAGCTTGATTTGATCCATAAAAATGCACATTACTATGCTTATCCGTTTTAGGTGAAAGATATTTGATCTTGTGTCGAAAGATTGGTGCAAATACTTGAAAAAAATTGATAAAAATGACATAATGATGTTGCACTAATTTCAAAGCGTGTGTAAACACACTAAGCTTTAAGTTAGGATCGTCTCCAACAATTTAAGCAAACCAGATGCAAATGAGTGTAAATTGAAGAATCCTTTTTAGGATACTTTTAAATCCTCAATATAAATTGCATACTCATATTAAACACATCAACCCATGATATTTTTCGAGAATAAAGTTTTGTAATCTACTCTTGTGCATAAAAAAACATGAGAAATAATTTAGACATATTTTAATAGATTTTCCTCATGAAACTCATAAATTTGTGTTCTTTTCTGCGTGCAAAACATATATTTTATAAAGAAATTCATGTCATTTGATGAAGAGAAACTACTCTTTGTAAATTTTAAAACGTCCATGTTATTTAAGGATTTTTAGGAATTGTATGTTGATATTGTTATACAAATTTAGGAGCCCTCTAGGTTATTAAAAGTTTTGTTTTTGGTGCAGTTGTTTTGGATAGATGAGTTTTACAAGAATGATTTATTTTTATTGAATTGTTGCGAGCCATTTTTTAAATTATATTTCTTAAATTTGGGATAATTTGTGCGGGGGGATGAATAAAAGACAAAAATATAAAAACATGACTAAAATATATAAATAAATATATTTTATAAAAAGGAAACAAACAACAACTAAAATGAAAAAGAAAAAAACAATCAATAGGACCATTTTAAAGCAAAACAAAATTGGAGAACCAAAACTTGAAAATGGATATATTACAAATAAAAAAATTAAAATCCTAAGGTGAATAAGCAGACAATTACGTATTCGAGTTCCGCCCTTCACATATTACAATGCCCCTACAAACTAAGTAATGCTCACGAGGACTCTCCATTCACCTTTTTACTTCTAACGGAATGGTAAGTAATACCCTTTCGATTACAATGCCAAGATTAATTCTTCATAATTTTCTTAGTAAAATTGTTGAATTTGTCTTTTAGGACATGATGTGTGTTCCCTGGTTGGAAAAATTTCTAGCAATCACCTCAGTTTTCACAGCATGTGAAGTCTATTCAAATCCCACAAAAAATAAGTGTAACAATTGACTGTTATGCCAATGAATATTTGGATCTTGCATAAAACCTCATCGAAAAGATCATCGAGTAATCCCAATGAGTGTTATTTAATTTGATAACTAGATCTGGTTCTACAAAATTATAGAGATCTACTTATCAAATTAACCAATAGTCACTGCAGTTACTCGATGATCTTGTGAAAGGTAGTTATGTAAGATCAATATAATGGATTGTCATAGCAATCAAGGATGAACTTGTTACACTTGTTTTTGGAGGTATTCGAGTGGACTTCACATGCTTAAAATAATTTAGTGATTGCTAGAAATTCTTCCAACTAGCACACACACAATATCCTAAGAGACAAACTCAAGAATTGTAACAAGAAAAAAATTAAACTCGGCATTGTAATTGAAATGGGTATAAATTACCATTCTTATGCCATTGTAGATATTTGATCTGGACAAGACTCGAAGAGGGCTTGAGGAGGAAAAGAGAGGAGTTTGGATACTCTCTAGAGGGTAGAATAATGTTGTTGCAATCTCAGACACTCATCATTGTCTACATATGTAATCAAAGATATTAATGGTCGATGAACAATTGATATCAATGCTTGATGAAAAATATTAGATAAGTGGCAGGGGAGTATCCAGATCCGGAGAGGGGGGAGATTGAGAGAGAAAGATTGATGATATTTTTACAAAAAGGGTTATTTAGGAATTGACAAAGCAAGAGTTTATATAGTGACAAAGAGTCTAGAGAGAATTCCATATAATAAATTTCAGTACTAGGGATGTATCCTCTATATGCAGGAGTTCAGGCAAACATACAAATTCATTTAGAATGTAAGACTAACTATGATTACTTGATCAAAAATAGACGATCTTGATTAGATCAACATATACCCTTTTAGATTAATGACATCATATTTTTAACTTAAAAAAAAATCCTTCATCATGGTCTATTAATCAAGATCATACGATGGATATTGTTGCTTCTAGAAATCCAAAATGGTTATTAAGGAAATGATTGAATAACCTTATTATGACAACTGCTCACTTTTTTTCATCTTCTCATCTTAGATTTATCATATTATGGGTGACGCGTGGCCTGTCTTCGAGAAGGGATAATAGTCAAAGGAAACTAATTTTTTATATATAATTCATTGATAAAAAAGTAAATGAAGATTTATGGAAAAATGTGAAAATGTACCCCACACGCCTATGTAACCTGATTTTCAAACCTCACAAGTGTTATGATCAAACATATCTTTTGGCATAAATGCCCTTTTGCCTCCTAAAATATTATGATTATGTGATTTTGGCCTGCATTTTTTTACGTAATTGGCCACCACCTTTTTGAGTGATTAGGCCTCTTTTTTACTGTTTCTAGATGGTATCCGATATAAGAATTTTTATATTGGGAACCGCATCCTATGTATGCAGGAGTTCATGCAGAAACACAAATGAAATAAGATCGTAAGAGAAATTAGATTATCGCTTAAAGATAGACGAGCTTGATTTGATCCA